>NC_044068.1:17402082-17437082 GCF_902167405.1 Gadus morhua
CCACTCCTTGCTGAGCGAGAGTGAATGTGTGTACACATTTGAATAAGGTTGGGCCAAATGGAGCACAGGCATGCTTGTGTCAAACACCAGTCATCAGCATTTATCGGCCATGTGAGCCCTGCTGATCCACGTTATACACTATGAGGTTGATCTCCAGGGACATTTCATTACATTATATGAATTTTTCAAAACTTTATCAAATTTAATATGCTCACAATAATTCCTTAAAATGTATGTTACCCATAAGTGTGGATTTCATTTGCCTGCTACTAAGTTAGATTATCTCTAAGCGTATCACCCAAACAGTCAACATAATACCTTCTTGCGAATTCCTTCTGACATCACGGGTTACGGGACAACTAATGGAAGCCTTTGTGTGTTCATGGGTTTGCTGTATTTCATCAAAACAAGCCTTTCATTATCAGTGTGGCGCATAACATTATACGTAGAAGGAGTGCCTCCAACAGAGATTGACATCACAAAAGCATTCACCTGCGTTACCATGGTATTGATCAATGCAGGGGTGTCTCATTAACATAGGTCTAAAGTAATTACTTGAAGGATTTACTGATTTGAGCATTTTGAGATATGGTTAGCTAAGTTTGTATTACTTCAAATACCTCTATCATTATTTTCGCTTCTGTCATGTCATTGCTACCTTAAGCATCTGGAGCATAATCTATATTATGAGTATGTTATTAATTATGGCTTTGCATAACAAAACCATCACAAAGTTACGGTAAGGGATCACTACGAAGCCTTTTAGAACTGTCCTAATCACGCAAAACAGCCTTTGTCTTGATTGGGCTTTGTTCCAACGCAAGGCATCAGTCTGGATTTATGATGGCTACCCTTTTCCCAAGTATCACATTTTCTATCTCTTCCCAGCTAATTTCAGATCTCCCTTACACTTAAAGCAGTCTCACCCACTCAGGGTTTAATGATTGCTGAGGATAGATTGGTACATGGACATATAGGTACATTTGAATTCTTGTTTTGCTCCTCTCGACAATATATAGGCTCCTACTTTACTAACAGTAGTCGAATACAAATATATGAACACTTAAAGGGAAACTTCACCCATTTCCATCAAGCTTTGTATCGTTAGAAACCCACTCATATTTTTGAATGGATCATGCACGTGCATCATTCCCTTATTTTCTGGAGAGACTGGAGAGACGCTTCCTGTTTAAGATGACGCAATATGACGATTTTTGCGTAGAAGTAAATAGGAAGTGTAAGAGGGGAGGATTCTCGTAAGACTACAAGCACTAGGGGGTGGGACCCTCTGATCTAGATCAGCGGGAGTGGTCAGCGAAGCTGTGCATCGTGGTGCATGGTGGGAGTTGTTGTCTTCAATCTACAAGCGCCAAAAAGTCACTTTCTGCCTTTTCTCGGTCAAGACGGCACCAAATTAGAATTTTATTTTATTATTCAACTACATATGGGACCCAATTCCAATACTATTCATGCCTCCACCGGTGAAATGCTCCTTTAATAACCTATATTATAAGGTTGAATAACCTATATGAACAAATATAATGTAGCCAAATAAAGAAACGATATACGTAGATATACAGCTGTAAAAAAGGCCCATTTAGCAGGGTCCCTGAAGGCAACATTTGGCCCAGAGCCAGAATGGTCCTTCTCTTTTTCATAACCAACCCTCCAGATCAATGATAACACAATTACCTGGGTTTGAATGTACACAAATGTCAACTTGAATGAAGAAAAGATTGTTCTTTTTGAATATGAACTATTTCTGAAATGTCAAACTTTACAGTGCTTACTTTAATCCTTTTATTTTTCAAACCAGCATTCTCCATATCTGACTAGGCTCTCGGAACTGCCAATCAGGAATCCATTGTGTAAGGTTCAAGGGTTTCATTTCCTGTCTTGCTTAACTGATAGAGCAGGGCTTTAACGCCGCCCTGAATAGGAGGTTGATTCTCTGTCTCAACGTGTACAGACATGGCATTCACTCCACCACACTTCCTTTTCTACGCTCAACTGTACTGCTGTGCTATTGCACAGCATCAACTCCGCCAGAGTTATGGGTTTGATTCCTTGTCTAGCTTTACCGGTAGAGCAAGGCATTAAAACTGCAGGGGTTAGGGGTTCAATTCCAACTGACATTGACATATGCACTCATGGTATTGTAGGAAGCTTTGGCTAGAAATAGTCTTAATAATGGCATATATATACTAATTTCTAAGTATAAATGTATAAATGTAAATGTAACACAACAGTTATTCTGTACTGCTTTGTTCTCAAATAAGCAGAGTTCCTGGAACTGGAGAGAAGATGTGTTTGTTTGACAATCCGTAGTGAGCGTTAACGCTCACTAAGGATCCTTATCTGTAATTCTGTGACAGTTTAGCACCAGCCATGTTCCTTTTCCTTAGAAAGCCACCATGTTATTCATAATGAATGAATAAATGGTTTTCCTGAAGAGCGTACTCAAAGAGAGTGCACTTATCTTTTCCTCACTTAAATACAATTTTTGACTGTTGGATACGTGCATGCTGATTCCACCTTCTGCAATAGCATGTTTAGCACCAGACTGGTGATGAAGGCAGCGGAGGAGGTCGCCGTGGTACCAACGATGGAGGAGGAGAGCGGAACTGCAAAATTCTTTCTCTGACGCTATGAAGCGAAGAGCAGAGAAGAAGTAGAGGAGAGAGACTAAAAGGGGAAGGACAGACCGATGGAAGATCCGGAGGAATAACAGACACCAAGGAACTGGAAAGGGACAAAGAGAGGATGAGTTACAGCTGAAAACTCATTACACATAGAGAGAGATCAAGGGAGAGAGATAAGAGTGAGTGATAGAGAGAGTGAGTTTGAGCTACAACAGATACAGAGAGAGAGAGAGAGAGAGAGAGAGAGGCCGAGAGAAAGGTAGATACAGGGGGAGAGAGAGAGAGAGAGAGAGAGACAAAGAGAAAGGTAGATAAAGGGGGGGGGAGAGAGAGAGAGAGGGAGAGAACGAGCAGGAGATGGATGAATGGAGAAAGTGTTAGCGAGAGCAGACGTCACAGTGAGCGTAATAAAGCATCAGCTCCTTGTGGTTATCACCGTGGAGAGTGATTGAATGGGATTGGATGAGAGAAAGACAATCATTAGCACCGATTAAATAACCATTTCCTAGATTATACACAGAGACACAATCACTGTCAATGCCATTAGCTGTTAGGGCTGGCTTCCCCTCTCATTGAGAGACGAAATCACATACAGAGACATACATTGTTGATCAAATAAACGGTCAAGTTTGAAATTAATTAGTGTGTAGGGCTTATCATTGCTGGAGTCAATGCTCACACCTTCAGCATGATGTTGATTTGGTTCAAATCATGTGTCGCTAATCAAATGCAGAGGGGGTGGCTGTAGGAGTAGTGAAATCTGTAAGACGTCAAATTGGGTTTGAATGTTTGGGAGTGAATGATTTAAGGCTTCAAAAATTAAAATGTTGGTTCGAGTCCCCAAAGAGAAGAATTGCAAGGGCCTCCAAAAGAATGGATAAATAGTGTATATGAAAACGTACATGAGAGTAGAATGAAAGCATAGAGCAAATTTATGTATGCATTTAGATTACATATCCATATGAAGTAGAGCGTATGTTAACCAGAGGGAAGTAAAGCTATAATTTAAGATAATGATATGATGAAGAGTTTATACACTATTAGAGTAGATATTCTTATGCTTATTCATGAGGCATTCATCAGTCTTCATGCGGATGAGTTTTAGAGATTAATGAACCCTCTATTTCCCTTAAGGACTTGTGGCAGACCCACGTGCCTGAAGGCATGTGCGCACGCACACACACACACACACACAAACACACACACACACACACACACACACACACACACACACACACACACACACACACACACACACACACACACACACACACACACACACACACACACACACACACACACACACAATTTATCTAGAGGGCTGTAGACAGACAGGTTAACTGTCGACTTCGGTCCAATTCGTTTATCTACTACATTGTCATCATCTGTTACTGAAACGAGATGTTGCTGCTGTTGCTGCTGCTGCCCGTCAATCAATAATTATTTGGGTGAAATTCTGAAGGCTTTCGTCCTTCAGAATTAATTATGCGTCCTTGGGACTAGTTAGCTCTATCTGTAACCCATGACAAACCTGAAATGTGCTTGGAATGATCAGGGAAGGACTATAGTGCTGATATCATTCAAATGAAACACTGAGGAAACGTTACAACCCCAAATTCGGCTCAAAGTCGAATCAACACATGAATTACAACATGTGTTGTTACAGTTTTTTCCTATCGTTTTCGGTCATGTACCCATACTATGGTCACTTTTCCCTATCACTTAACACAGTGGGCTTTAGAGACACACACCTCTGCATATCTGTTAACCTTTGGTGCAAAATGCACTACAACAACCACACCACAAACAATGCTGCCATAACTTAACACATGTTTCCTCTCAGAACACTATGACCTAAAAAACACTAACATCTTGAAGCATTGCCAATTGCATTTATAAAATGTTGCTGTGTCCTCCAGTTTGGCATAGATTTCCTGTAGTGTTGCATTGAAAAAAAGAGAAAAAACACAGACAAACACTTCTTTGGACTACAGTAATAAAGTTTGTAATATTACAGTATGACACTCCAAGCCAAGTATCTGCTGACAGTGTTCATATGTCGGTTTACCTCCCACAAAATATGTCACAATTGAGTGTGGTAAATGTACTGTAATTGTAAATACAGTAAATACTGTAAGTGTTTTATAAGAAACTGAGAATAACAATTTTCAGTTTTTGTAATGCAAATTACATACAGTAAGTACGTAATATGTGATCCAGAAACAAATCACAAACACAACAGTCAGAATGCTGTAAATACTGTATAGTACCTGTTAGTTTGTGTGAAAACCCTCACGATTGATGCCACCGTTGATCTTGGCAAGTTCGGCTGAACCCTCAGACCAGCTTCCCTCATGGACAGACCATGATTGATTACATGGTCGATGACAGTTGCTCTGATTTCATCAGATACAACTGTCCTTGCTGCTGCTGCTCCTCTCCCTCTCCCTCTACCTCTCCCTCTTCCTCTACCTCTTCCTCTTCCTCCTACTACACCTTCACCTCCACCTCCACCTCCACCTTCACCTTCACCTTCACCTCCACCTTCACCTTCACCTTCACCTCCACCTCTTCCTCTTCCTCTTCCTCTTCCTCCTACTCCACCTTCACCTCCACCTCCACCTCCACCTTCACCTTCACCTTCACCTCCACCTCCACCTCCACCTCCACCTTCACCTTCACCTTCACCTCCACCTCTTCCTCTTCCTCTGCCTCTACCTCTGCCTCTGCCTCTGCCTCTTGCTCTTGCTCTTGCTGCATCCATTTTCCTATACCAACTACGTAAAGAAGTCCAAAGCAAATGCCAAGAAGGCCCTTTTTCAACGAGGCACAAATTACATGCAAAACACCTGAGTAGGTCTTTAGCTGAGTAGGTCTTTAGCTGAAATGACCACCAGGTGTTTTGCATTGCAAAACTTATCCTCTGTGTTTTGTACAGATCATTGTATGTAGTGTTGCTTTTACGTAAAAAAAGTAATTCCATGCCAATTCACCAAGAACTATGGTGCACAGGGGGAAAAAAATCGAAATTACTGTAAAATAAAATAAATAAACTATAAACTAAATATTTTTTCTTATTCAAACATGTAACTTCATTTGTCTGTCCAAATGCAGCATCTTTCAATCTACAGTGATCTAAATTACTGTTAGGTTTTGAACAGAAAGTTCACTGTTTTGAACAGAGTATCTAAACATTGGTAAAATATGCTGTAGTTCCACAGCGTTTTGCCGGTAGTGAACATTGACTGGGGCAGGTATCCATGAAATTTGGAAGAAGGCGTCATTGCCAGCATTTGTATCTTAGCATAGGGGCAAGTAACCACAGTTTGGTTCACATGGTCTACTGGTATGCTCACTGTGTGAAGTGTTTAGGGAATGTGAACATGGTTTAGGTAAATTGCCTAAAACGATAGGAAAAAACTGTAACATGGCAAATTCTGGCTCATCAGATTTAACCATCATCTCTTCGTGGCGACAGCATTTGGAGGAGAAACATCCATGCTCAAAACAATTCTAAGAAAGGGTAATCCATTTTTATAAACCGGCTATTGGACGTTAAAGTCTTTCCAACTTTCTCCGCGCAAAGACAACCACACATTACAGTAAGATATCGTCAAATAGACAAAGGTCAATGTCTTTTTGTTGTCTTTTTATTTCAACTTTCTCAGAAAAACAACACTGACCGCCCGTAGAACCAGGAATCCCTTTTGCTTCCGGTAATTTTTTGAAGACACTTTGCACAAAGATCACTGAAACATCTGATAGACAACAGGAAGTCACGGCGACATGGAAGTGCGGGACAATGTTTACACAACACTCTCTAACGTTTGAGACAATATGAGCAACAACAAAAGCTGTGGGGACCAAAACCCGAGCACCGGAATGAAGCCACCCGAGTGGATAACACGGAGAGAGACCAGCTCAGTGAAAAACTTGCTTCAAAGTCCCAGAGCGCCACTTGTTATGTGTGAGTTGACAGGGTTTTAAAACTAGCCTCCAGGTGACCTAGCTTTTAAGCATTAAATAACAGCATACCCTCGTGTCAAGGCAATGTTGTTTAAAAAAAAACAACATGCCAAATTGATTTTCACACCAAGCGTTGAAAGGGGGAGAAATTCCCTATACACTTTGCTGAGTGTCACCTCATCGGTGTGTGTGTGGGTATGTGTTTGCGTGTGTGTAACTGTGTGTGTGTGTGTGTGTGTGTGTGTGTGTGTGTGTGTGTGTGTGTGTGTGTGTGTGTGTGTGTGTGTGTGTGTGTGTGTGTGTGTGTGTGTGTGTGTGTGTGTGTGTGTGTGTAAGCCCAATGTGTATGAAAAGGTGTAAAGTGCACTGAGAAATCATTAAACATTGTCTTTATAACATCAGATAAATAATCGTTTACAAATTTTTGGCAATGAGACAGTGTTAGCTTAATTAGATATGAATAATACGTAATTGGTGCATTATGAATGTTGCCCCTATTGTTTGCTGAAGTAAAACAAGGAGAGTCTGGAACAGTGCTCCACTGATTGTCGACTGAAGAATGGTTCTTGACAGGGCTCTTGTCCTCCATGATCTACCCAAAGACCAAATGTTGCACCTTCAGCCATGACTCAGACATGTTAGCTTAGCGTGCTTGCACGTGTTAGCGGGTGACATTTTAACACAGTGTTAGTAACAAGATTCTGCTGAACATGTTGGAGAGCAGAAGTAGAAGTACAAACACCAGCCTTGAAGATAGGCTTACGATAATTCCCAGTTTTAACGACCAATTAACGAGGCAGAGGAAACTGGGAGCAAACATCTACCAAACAGTTAATGCAAAAAACATAGTTACCAAAAAGGTGTCATTTTCGCTAACAAGGTATCAGCGGGTATAACTGTTCTGTTTGCTATTGTAAACACGCAAGAAGTCCACTTCATGATTTTACAGAAACCTGATCAAAGGTTGTTTGGCAAATGCCACGACATTGTGACATGGTCCCCATAATAAAACAATAATAAAGTACAGAATCACAGAAAAAGATGTAAAAAAACACCAAACATATAATTTCTTTAATTATACTCTTTTTTTTAAGATAAGCATTATTTTAACTTAGCGTAAACATTCAAGGTGGGTCAGCCTGCCATGCTAATAAGTTAGCCAAGCTGTTTAGCAGCAGTCTCTCTCTCTCTCTCTCTCTCTCTCTCTCTCTCTCTCTCTCTCTCTCTCTCTCTCTCTCTCTCTCTCCCTCTCTCTCTCTCTCTCTCTCTCTCTCTCTCTCTCTCTCTCTCACCCACACACTCCCAGCGTTTGTCTCTCCTGCCTTTGTGCATGTTTGTTCCACTGAGTTCGATGTGGCTCCGGTTCCAGGACTTCCTCCGAACCATGCTGAAGAATGGACTGTTGGTTGACGTTGGAAAGAGAAGGTTTCCTTGGACGAGAAGTGTTTATCCCCTGTTTGTCAGCGGGAGATTGTTTCTGCATTTATTTTTCAGTGTAGACTGCGAGATGTTGGTTTGGTCAGTAAGCCTGATGAATTGACTGCGCCGTGGGCGGCAGCACAGCGCGTCCCTCTGAGGCCACTTATCCCTGCCCAGCTCGCGTACTCGTCAGTGTACTCGCTAGCGTACTTCAGAGAGCCTCCTCCGATCTCTGGCCGCCTCCATTTGTGACGTGCACTGCTGCCGTGACGACGGCGGCGGGGGTGGTCTTTTTGATGGAGGTGAGGCGGATGTGGGAGGTGCTCTGCAGGTAGCTGGCCTGGCGCTGGGGGTGGGGCGCCCGGCCACACTGCAGCTGACTGGAGGACCAATGAGAGACAAGGGGAAAAGGACCTGATTACCATACAGTCAAACAACCAACTCAATAATAACAAACTTTATTTGTAGAGCACCTTTATACAAATATTACAAAGCTTTATAGTGAGAACAATAGCACATGACATGGCAAGAAACCCAACACTCAAAACATCTATCATCTATTATATTCAAGTCATTATAAAGATTATCTCATATTCCAGCCACTTTTCGCAGCTTTTCACAGAAAATGGGAGCCGTTGTGCTCGGCAGTCAACTACCATTTACCTGATAGACCCCGAGGTAATAACTTTCTCTCATGGTGTTTGTTCAGAGAAAGAAAGAAATAGGTTGGGCTGTGACAGGCAGTTTAAGGCCGCTGAGTCCACTGGGTTTGCATTAGCTTTTGTTCAGTCCTAACCCCGCCACCATCCTTCTTAGTCAACCAGAAGAAAGTTCTCCAAATGATTTATTGGTTCACAAAGTTGACAAAGTTATTAAAGGTAGAATATAAATGGGTTTTTGTGAAGCATTGGGTGACGTTGAAGTCTATCTATTGAACAGAGGCAGGGATTCAAATTAACAGCCTTAATGTCACCTGACCCACGCTCACGGCCCGGCCCCACCAATCGCGTAGCAGCGCTCCACGCTCCCTCTCTAGCGGCTGCTTGTGGGAGCGTACCACTTTGTTGATGAAAGTGCTTAAAACCAGGAAATGATAAGTCTGTATGGTCCGCCATTACTAACAGGATGTTGATTGTCCAATCTCACGACCAGCACGCATGCTGCAAGACGTGCTCATTTGCATAAAGCTAACTGAAATTAAACTTTTTTCCTTCCCCTTTATGCAAGCCACGATCACCCGCCAGCATGCGAGCCTTCCCAGAATCCCTTGCCCCTCGCGTCCCGCACGCCTCCAATGCATAGTGAATGGGAAGCGGGCGCCACACCCGAGGCCACGTGTTTGGTGTGGCCGGGCCCTTAGCCGTTGGTCTCTCAGCGCTCCATCGACCTCGGACCACGGAGTGCTGAGCTGGTGCTGGCTGACCGGGGCTGACCGAAACGCAGCCGGACTTCCTAAGAAACGTAATCGTTGAGTTATAAGATGCCACTTCAACCTCCAGACGCCTCTCTCTCTCTCTCCTCCCGCCAGCTGGCTCTCAGGACACTCAATCTGCCTTGAACCAGAGGGACACAAAGGCTGTGCCTGAAACCTAATCCCTATATAGGGACCGCTACATATGCAGTGTGTTCACGGTATCCGACGATCCCAGATCTCACCTCCTCCCAAACGTCTGGGGAACACTAAATGCAGGTTAGAAAGAATGACGAGAACGGCTGCTTACAGACCCACAACTGTTACATTTAATAGGAAATTACACCTTCCCTTCCCCCATTCCCCTCTGTAGGGAAATAAACTGGTGAGATAGCCAATCCTTTGGTAGCATCGGGAGAGCTTCTAATACATCGAAAATGGATGTCCGGAGAAACGTTACATTACTTTGTTCTGTTTTTGGGCTCAGTCCAGAAGAATGGGGAAATTAAGATTTTCCAGCGACTTTTGTTAAGGACTTCTAACCCAGGACAAGAAAGAGGCATTTCTATGACAGTGTTTACACACACACAACTTCTGCATCTCCTCACATTAAGGGGCCGTCCTTAGGGCTTTGGATCTTTTAATTCTCTAATTGTTTCCACCCAGTCTTAGCAAGAGATCCTTGGAGAATGTCCTCAGTCTCTGGTTGGGTGACATGTTTAGACACTGACTTGTGAGTCAACGAAAACACATTATTTAGGGAACTGGTAATGCAGGGAATAGGGAATTTGACAGAGATAGAGAGAGATAGGGGAGATAGGGAGATAGGAGAGGCGTACAGATAGGAAAGTGAGAGAGATAGAGATAGAGTGAGAGAGAGGGAAGAGACAGAGAGATAAGAGAGAGGTAGATAAGAGAGGGAGAGAGGTATAGGAGAAGAGAGGGAGAGAGAGAAAGACAGAGAGGGCAAGAGGAAGAGAGAGACAGAGGGAGATAACGGTGAAATTAGAGAGATAGAGAGGTAAGTAGGTAGGTAGAGAGAGGGAGGGCTAAAGATAAGTAGAGAGAGAGCAAATCGACCTTTCCTGCAGAAAATGCGGTGTGCTGAAGTGCAAAGTGAGATTGAAATATGCTTGAAAATGCGAAGAAATGTTGAATAGCTTAATCAAGTGAAGCGATTTGAACAGAGTTGAAAAGTCTAAATGGAGTAAACAATGTAAACATGCAAACCATTTAACAAATGTAAAATGGTTGGAAACAAATAAAGTATAGGGAACAAATAGCTAAAGTGATCAAGTTTGCAGAAAGGAATAGCTTAAATCAAGTGAAAAGATTTTAACATAGCATGTCGTAAAAAAGTCAAGTTTATAACTACATTAGCATTTAGCACACAACCGGATATGTATGGAAGAACCTAGCCTCTAGCCATATAAACAGGGGTCGCCACACACAATGCCTGATGCACAACAGGTATATCCAATCGATGAATCATTGTAGCGCCAGTGAAACAAGAAATACCGTCCCAGTTGAATCTTTACATTGTGGGTTCTAAGTTACATATTGACATTGTTAAGCTTGCGACGTCAGAAATGGTTAGCTTTTTTGATAGCTTTCTTGGGCTAGGGCAGGTGGAATTCTCACCCTCTAAGCTAGCCCAGTTCAGACCAAAGATTCGCCTCGCAACGACTTGCAACGAGACTGTTTTGGAACGTCGCAGGGGAAAAGATGCAGCAGTGTGAACTTGTCGTTGCAGCACGGCTGATGCCGTTGCAAGGAGTCGCCAGAGATTGAACATGATGTCAAAATCGCCAGGTCCAGTTCTAGAACACAATGACGTAGCTATTTCTCTTCAGGCAATCAGGAAAGAACATCACAACAACAAAGCACAGAACAACTTGTACGTCACGGCCTTACTCAGTCCCGGTCCCGTACTGTCCACAATACATGTTAGCTATATAATAATAATAATAATAAATTTTATTTATAATGCACTTTATATTCAAGAATCTCAAAGTGCTTCAGAGAAAAAAATGCCAAAAAACTATTAAAAAGGGGGAACCTCAAAGAAAGTTTAGCTAAATGCTCTTTTAAAGAGATGGGTTTTGAGGTTCCGTTTAAGGGTTAGGGTTAGGGTTAGGGTTAGGGTTAGGGTTACCCTAACCCTATCCGTTGTTATGTTACATGCGGCCACTCCAACATGCCCCCATTCAGACACCTTTTAGTAGGCCTACCGCCATTCCGACAGTCTACCAATCGTGACGTAAGTTCAACATTGGGGGATCATAAATATTTCGTTCTAATGTATTCATCCAAAAAGTAGCCATTTCAGTATTATTTATCTGTAATTTATTTGATTAATTCCAAATTTTGGTTGTGATGATGTATGAAATAACCCATTCCACGACTGCATTTTACAATTGTGTTACGAGTGGCGGGGCATGCACTCATTTAACATGCCCTGGGAATGTATAAATATTCTATGAAACTTAAAACCGGACCATTTATTCATTAGAGTTGGATTTCAACTCAATGCAGGACCTCTATTGGAGTGGATTGGATGAACATTGGAACGAAATTAATTGTTTGGAGTGCTGCGGCAGAATGAATCAAGGAATGGGCACAGTACCAAAAGCAATAGGCCTACAATGCGTTTTACAAAGGAGAAAGGCGAGAATATAGCCTAGACCAGGGGTCACCAGGGCGCCCGCAAGGACCATATGAGGCGCCCGCAGGCCTGTTCTGAAAATAGCACAGCTCATTCTTGAACAACTTTTTCCGACCTTTTTTAAGTCATTGTTGATAATTATTGTGAGTAATCATTACCATGATCAGTGTCTTCACATAGGCCTAGATGAGTATCATTAATCAATATTAACAATAGGCTATATAACTAAAGGCAAACTGAGCAAATTTGTTGTTTCAGAAGAGTGTATCTTACTGAGTGCCCTTCGTATGACTCAGTACCCATGAAGTAGCTCTCAGGTTCAAAAAGGTTGGTGACCCCTGGCCTAGACCCACCCCTTTACACACAAATTCTCGTAGGGGATCAATAATAAAAATTAAAAAAAAGTTTTTGCCCATAGAAATCTCTCTACAAAGATTGGCGTAGGGACCCTGTTTCTGCCGCCGAAGTAGGCCTAACTGCGGCTCCATATTCTCGGTTTCTAACTCGCCGTCTTCTCCTTTTCATTAGGCCTTTTTACATTGCCAAGCCGGTTCGGTCGCGGCTTGGCACGCCTGGCAATTTAACCGTCTTATCTCAAGTTTCCTGTATAAAACGAAGGGGCTAAAATCCCCCGTTCATCACGGCGCAGGCTTTCTTGGTTCACTGGAGAAGGTGGGTTGCGCACGGAGTCTAGACCTCTTTAGAATAATTTGCGTAGGCCTACTCCTGAATGTTTTTATTTTTTTATGAATGAAGACACCTGCATGGAAGAATAAGGTAACGTTTAAGTGTAGGCTACAAACGCGATTAACTATTTAGTACAAAAACGCCAACATATTCTTTATTTTGCTGACCACCATCCCGACAAAAGCCTCCAGACAGTTCCTCTGGTCTCTCTCGTAGATCGCACCATCTTTCAACGGTCGCAGGTCGCGGTTTCACTTTCTCTCCAGTTAGAACTTCTCATGATGATATCGCTGTGTTGTCTCTGTGGAGACAGAGCAGCAACATCTCTACCCAAGCCCCCCCCTCCCCCCGGGAACACGGAGCCGTCGCATTTACATCAGAATGAAACCCAATAAACCGCCAATGTTTGTAGGGAACGGGACGGTAAATTGGGGTTTTAGCTCAAGCAACCTAATCGCGAACCTAAGTTAGGCTACTTTTTATCATGATGCTGTTGCGGCTCTCAGCTGTGCCAGAGCGTTCACAGTTGCTAGGGAAACCACCTGACGTCGCCGCCGCCCGGTGCAGCAGTGTGAATTGGCCAATTTTGCAGTCTGAAGTAGTTGAAGTCTCAGAGGGATACATTGCCTTACATTATAAAGTTTAACCTCTAGAAAGTAGCTTAGAAATATTTAAATTTAAAGGTAGCAACAATCGATTCAAGCTAATTTAAACATTTTAAAAGTGGAAGGGAGTCTCTAGGTCCAACATCGTGGAGGTGGTTAGGTCCCAGGGTTTGTAGAGAATACTAATGAAAGAATAATAAAGCCTAAGAATAACAATTGGTGAGTGCTGCATGCAGCCCTGACCTCATTACACAGACAGGTACGTCTGGCCGAGACACCGATTTAAATTCCCTTTATGGAAGGTAGACACTGAAGGTAGACAGTGAATGAGCCGGGACACAGGAGAGAGACGGAGACAGTGGTGGGTATTTCACTGCCAAGAGCTCAAGTGGCTCTACCTGTTGAAGTGGCGTCTGAAGCTGTCGCTCAGCAGGTAGAGGGCGAAGGGGTTGACGCAGGATGAGGAGAAGCTGAGCACGCGGGCCAGCAGGCTGATGACCAGGTGGGTCAGGGAGAGGTCCATCTGCTGGTAGTGGAAGGAGCGGTACATGTACAGCACGTGGTTGGGGAACCAGCACAGTGCGAACAGCCCCACGAACACCAGCACGATCTTAGCCAGACGCTTCCTGGTCTCCATCTGATAGAGGGGGGGGGGGGGGGGGGGGGGGGGGGGGTAGATAGAGATACAAGCAAGGGGCGGAGGAGAGGGGGATAGAGATACAAGCGAGGGGTGGAGGAGAGGGGGATAGAGATACAAGCGAGGGGTGGAGGAGATGGGGATAGAGATACAAGCCAGGGGTGGAGGAGAGGGGGATAGAGATACAAGCGAAGGGTGAAAGAGGGGGAAACGGGAGGGGAGGAGAGGGGGAGGGAGATACAGGGTAGAGGGGGAGGAGAGGGTGAAAGATGCAAGGGAGGGGTCGGAGGAGAGGGGGAGAGCGATACAAGAGGAAGAGGGAGGAGAGAGAGATGCAAGGGAGGGGTGGAGGAGAGGGGGAGAGAGATACAAGGGGAGGAGGGAGGGAGAGAAAGAAGGGGCAGATGAGGGAGGGAGAAAGAGGAGGAAAGAGTGAAAGCAAGGCGGGAGGGAGCGACAGAGAGGGGAGGAGAGGAGATGGAAGGTGGAAAGGGGAGACAGTTAGGGAGAGGGGGAAGAGGGGGGAGGAAGTGAGAGACAACGGAGGACAATTTGGTTAATATTTAATTTTCACACAAAACGTCAGTGTGGAGTGTGTGTGGATGATGGCTGGTTGAAGCAGCCTCTCCTGGATCGAGTTGGACTGATTGAACTCTGGCGCTGGGTGGGGCTGCACACCTGTTGTGCATTAAGCTTTCAAGGTGCAACAGGTTGAACCAGCCCTCACCATACACACTCAGGGAGAGAGCTCCTGCATAGAGCACCATCTGTCTGTAACATTATACCCAACCTCTACGTGGCCTACCGAGGTGGCCTGTGGCATGGACATTGCTACAGTGTACAATTTGAAATGAAATCTTATCTGGAAGTGTTTATATTATGCATGAAGAGGTTGCTACACATTAAGTTCTCTTAATAGAGAATGACCTGTTTAAGTAAGTTGAGTTTCGGGCTTCCTCAACAGCTCAAGTCTTATATGCAAATGATATACAATATCATGAAATACGATTAAAGTAAAGAGAGGGAGGGATGGACAGAGTACAAAGGAGAGAGAGACAGTCCGACAGAGAGAAGGAATTTGTGATGATGCACAGTCAGACAGCGAGAGAAGGAGGGAAGGGGAAAAAGGCAGGAAGAAAGAGAGATACAATGTTTGTGAATTTAAGAGAGAGGGGGAGAGAAAGAGAGTATACAGAGTGGGAGACAGAGGGTGGCACAGAGATGGAAAAAGAGAGAGAAACAGTGCACGCTTGAGAGATGGAGGAAAAGAGAGAGAATATGTGAGAGAGAGGGAGATGGAGAGACAGGGGGAAGAGATAGACAGCCGTCGACAGAATGAGGAGATTAATGGGATGGTGGAACGCAGATATCGTAGTTCAATTAGTATCATTCTGGGGGTGTCTTGGCTGGAGGGCTTCCTGGTACGACATAGCCAATCAGATTGACTCACAATCCACCCCACTGCGCTGCTTCCCTATACATTCCCAATCAGAATCACAGTATGGTATAGTAGTGCACTATAGTATATCTGCACATACAAGGGAAGTGACTTGGTAAGGACAGAGCCTAATATAAATAAACAAGCAAACAATTAACAACATAATCAACCAGAAGAATTCAAGGCCAAATATGAATTAAAATTATTTACATACTCAATTATTAATAACTATAAATGATGTAGGCTGTTGAAGGCAATGAGAGAACTAGAGGCTTTAAAATTGGTATTTAATCTAATTATAGACTTTAATTAGAATAAATATAAATGATCTAGAAATACGTATTACGTGTGTGTGCGTGCGTGCGTGTGTGTGAATGTGGGTTTTTGTGTGTGAATGTGGGTTTTTGTGTGTGTGAGTATGGGGGTGGTGGGGGGGTGGTGGGGGGGTGGTAGGGGGGATGCGAGGCAGTGGTCTTGCTTGTGAGCCAGGGGAGTCCAGTGGTGACTTGATTATCCCCAGACCTGGGCCTTGAGGCTGGTCAGCATGAGGCCTCAACGTTCCTCATCACCACAGATGTCATGGCAACTGGTTAACTCATTCATTTCTTTGTTGTAATTATAGTCTTTTTTTTATATGGGGTATTTATCAAGGGCGATATTCAGAAATATCAGAAAAAATGTAATAAGAACTCAATAAATGTGTGAAACTGGCACAGCTAAAATATTGGAAGAACATCATTCCTCCATATTAACTTCGCCAAAACATCTAGCTAGCTCTCTAGCTTTAGCAATAGGTTTGCCGAGCCTTGATTAAGATGGGCAATGAGTGCAATTTCTTTCATTCTTTTAGAGCATTTGATTTATTGGTGTCGACAGAGTAGTGGTGCCTGGAGATGTTTGTATACTCTAAATTCTCTAAAGCGCCCCTTTCAGACAAGGATTAACGTGCTGTGTTATAAACAGTGACATGTGAGACTACTCTTGCATTTTTAGTTCACCTAAAAATAGACCAGCATTTGCACTTAACTTCTGCTGCTTGGCTTCAGGGATTAAAGATCATTATGAAATCCACATTGGCCACAGAAAAGGGGCAGATTTTGCAATAAATACTGGCCCACAGACAACAGGGTGAGAGAACTAATTATTAAATTTGAGTAAACTATTCCTTATTCCTTTAGTCCATCCACGCATGAAAAATGTACAACTATTCTCTCAGCTTGTAAGTATTCTATGGACCAGTAATTAGGGGTTCGAGCAGCGATGCTTCTTGGTCCCCTATTGCTTCTGTAACGTTTTATTTTCCCCTCAAATTCTGTAAAAGTCATACTGCAGCCTATACCGTAAGTCGAAAACTCTTGAAATTTTCAGTTGTGGTTACCAATAAGCCCCACTACCCATAAAAACTATTTTGTGGTACTGCACCAAAAGGTGGCGCTATTGTAAAAAATCATAAATTAGTCTTATTTCTTCTCACCAAATTGAGGTGGACAAAGAATTATTTCATGATATTAATCTCTAGAATCAGATGCATCTATAAAACCAAAAATATTCAAATATTCACCAAAATTGCCACATAAAATCTTTAAACCAAGCCTCACAAAAATCATCAAACAGAATTTGTGAAATATTGGCCAATAAAGTTTCAGCAGTTAGCCCATTTTTCTTATGTGACCATTTTGTTATTGTATAAAAAACCATACAAATATTATTAGGTGGATACAAATACCCCCCACTACCCATAAACCCAAATTGTGGTACTGCACCCAAAGCGCTATTTAAAAAAAATATGAACTAGCCTTATTTCTCCTTACTAGATTGACCTGGACTCAATATTCTTTAATCATATTAATCTCTAAAATCAGACGCATCTTTTTCACCCTGGTCTTCTCCACAATTTTTTTTTACTTTTCCAAAAAATTTCATAGAAAGGCCAAACGTCCACAGTCTCAACCCATTTAGCCTATATGGCCATTTTGTTATTGTATAACTGCCATATGGCTATTTTTAGATGGATTACATCAAAATGTTCAGATCTGTACTATTTAGGAAAGCCCTGAATTCTCTTTGAAATGTGTGCTTGAAGTTTTCTGGATGTTGTGTGCTTATCAATCAACATTTTAACCATGTGAATGAGGCTTCATGCAGTCCAGGAATGTAAGTGGTTGTTTTTTCAGTTTGTGATCACATCATAGTCCCTTCCAAACTGTTGAGGAGTTGTTTTCTGAGAAATTATCCAGTTTCTCTGAGCAGTTTGGCAGTTTGGCCTCCTCGATCGCATGGCCAAAGCAAGCCGCCTGAGCCTTGCTGTGATCCCGGGTCTGCTATTGTTAGAAATCACTACAGCTTTCCCCACAGGAGGCCGTCCTAATAGTGTCCCCAGTTCCTCTGCCGCTTCTCTGCGGCTCTGATTCTTTGGCAGCGTGTTCAGAAAGCGGTCGTTTCTGGCTGTGCGCCTAGATGCCGGGGTCTCGGCGATCAGTCCTGCCTTGCCGTCGGGGCGGTGGTCCAACCCAGGCGACTGGGAACATGAAGGGTCCACACATGAACACGTATTCTCAAAGCTTTCTCAAAGGACTTTGCAATTCCTCCCTCATAAGGGGGATGAGGCCCGTCTGGCACGGAGGACGTCATTCCCGTTAGGAATAAATAATGCGCTTGTGTTTATTTGTTTAATTCAGAATATGTTTGTTTCATCAGACTCATTGTATTCTGTTCGATCTTTCATTTAGTTTTGCAGCGACTCTTCAGGCCCACGCTGTTCCAACGAAGTGAGGTATTTTCTTGAGGAGTCACAGTGCAATCAGAGGAAGGTATTCAACTATACAAACGGTCTATTGATCCCGCCTAGAGGCAGCGCTGCAGCCATTCCTATTGAAACAAACATTTCATGTACCCTTTCATGCCGGTGTCTTTGCAGGTTAAGACAAAAGGACTTTATAAAGTAGGAGCTCACTTTTTGTCTGAGAGAGCGGGACAGAGAGAGAGACAAAAACTGAGGATGATAGAAGTCCATGGACAGAGAAATTACGAGATTTAAAATCGTACATATTGTTGTCAAAAATTTGACCGCTTCATATTTCCCATGCATAAGCCACCACAACATATTATCAACATCCCATATGTTGGTATGTAGAGAGTGACAGAACAAAAACGAGAGAGAAAGGAGAGGGAGAGAGTGAACCGATATTGATGAGGATTTGCACCCGAAAAGGTTAGAAATATCCACTAACCTTCTCCTCTAGTTATAGCCTAAGGCTTTGAAACACCTACACACAAGCATTCAGACATACTAAAACACACACACACACACACACACACACGCACACATACACACACACAATTGTACATGCTCACAAACATACACACACTCACACGCACACACGTGCACATAAGCACACACAGACCCCACTCACACACACATAGGAAGACTCCCTGTATAGTAACAATAACACACAGACACAAGACAAACACATCATCCTCTCAAAGGTCACCCCAGCGCTAGAAGTGCTTTTGCGTGTCTCTGAGAGTGTATAAAACAAACGTTGCACTCCCCTGGAGTACTGCTTCTCCCAACCTTTGCACCGATGTCCAATAGTAACCAAACCCTGAAGGCTTTGATAGAGGGCAGGAACCCACAATGAGTGAACTTGGGTACACACTCGTACTACATTCACAGCGGTCTGTGAGCGTTACGAGGTGCAGAACGATCCGAGGACGTTCCAGTCGTCCCAGATACTAAGAGAGGGCTGTGCTTCTCCTGTTCCTGCCATTAACTCTCCCTTAATCCTGAACGACGACACATATTTAAATTATATGCTTGCAGCGTCAAAAAAGGCTTCGCTTATTAATATTTCAAACTCGCCTCAATGCTTAACACTTACAACATCACAACAATAACAACCGCATCACCGTGTACAGCCAGCAGTTTTGGGATGTAGCCTTGTGGTTGAGTAGGCATTAAATATTTATATAAATATTAAATGCTGCTGCCGGCTTCAGTTTCATTCCTCCGCTCCTATAATGTTTCAATACAATTTTATTTCTAATTTCGCTACTTTGTGAAAACAAGGTTATGCCGAGGTAATTTACGCTTTGTTTTTTCCAAATTGACTAGACCCAAAAAAAACTTTTATGGATGCTCATCCATAAACGCTAAGTTATGAAAACGCTAGCTATGTTTCAAATCAACGTTTAATAACTCTGGAGTTTGCCGAGATCATTTCTGTTTTTCATTTTTTTTACTAATCTACAGGACCGTTCGACCAATTTTGATACTTATACAAATAAAACAAGTAATGCTGAGATAATTGATCAGAGTTTGAAATCAAAATTGTACAAATCAAAATAACTTAACTAATGAGAGAGACTTTCCACAAGGATCCTGATTAGAATAATCCATTGGTGGATTACACAGTCATAGTTGCCTTGTGTAAACGTCCATACTTTATGTGGTTTTGAACTTTATCACAACCCTGATGATCACACACACACACACACACACACACACACACACACACACACACACACACACACACACACACACACACACAGCAAATCGACACACAATTACAAACACACAGACACACACACAAACCTATACGCACAATTGCACACAAACAATTACATTCTCTTTCACACACACACTCTCCCACCAGCAGATGGAGGGAGCTGGTACGTGCGTGCGCGCCCCTCTGGGGCCGTGCGTGGCCAGCTTCCATTATAAACACATTACAGACAGAGTGGCGCCATTACCCCGGCCCTGCATCACGGCTGCCAGGCCCGGTGCGCCCCCCGCGCCACGGGACCCCAGGGACCCCCGGGACCTCCGGGACACCAGGGGGCCCCGGGACCCCCGGGACGCCTCATTGGCTCAATCCCCGCTCCGTCACATCTGCATGTCATCCATCATCACAGTGTAATCTAGGATGGTTTTACTGGATATTATCAAAGGATATTATGCCTCTCTCTCTCTCTCTCTCTCTCTCTCTCTCTATCTGCACTCCAACACTTTTAGGGCAGTACTTTTTTGGGGGGGAGCCAGGGCAGGAAACCAGAAGCTGCAAGGGGGCGGAGTCACGGCTTGTTTCCTGTTTAGTCTCCAAGATATTCTCCAGAAGAAAACTAAATTGATACATGTGGACGACCGTTGAGAGGAAGGTTTTAACACGTGTGTTTATAAAGGGGCCAGTTTCACGATGTTGATTTGAAACCTTTAAAGACCACTGCTGGCCGAGGTTGGGTTTCTCACGACGCGCTTACACAAATATGAAGCGCCCATATTTGGTCTTATCTGCCGTCAGACTTCAGATATTTCAGAGGGTTTGTGAGACCAGGTCTCTAATCATGGATAGAGAGAGGACGATATTTTTTTTTATTTAGTCTTTCCTGTATTAGTACTGTACACTGTAACATTTAGGTCATTTAGCATAAGCTTTTTTCAAAGCAACTTACAACCAATCATACGCAGACGGCGGAGTCACCCATGCAAAGCGACAGCTAGCTCCTTGTGAGTGTGTCTTACCACATCACCTATTCACATGCAACCGGGTGTTTACAGGTGGAGGAGGGGGGTGCAAAGCTTTACTTATAATAGCCCTGTATCCCAATTATCGTTCTGAAAGGGTTGCACGAAGGATACTGAGACATCTTGCGAAAAAACTTGCAATAAAGGGCTTCAAACATAAGTCTAGCAAACTCACACATTGATTGGACAATCACAATCCCGCCACTAGTGGTGCATTCATGTTGAAATAAACGTCCTGGATTCAGACCCTTCTATCAGCGAGGCTGGGAGCCCTCCCAGCAGGGACGAGAGAGGATGCAGCACGCTGCCTCAACCTCAGCGGTGTGAAACACTCTGGAACACTCCACAGGAGCCATGAGAGGGGAAAGCTGTTTCCCTCTGCCCACATGACAGCCTGTAGGCTGAGAGGGGCCGGCCTGTTATTATGAACTATAAGTCATTGTTCTGTTCTTCTGCAGTTCTGCCATGTCACCAGTTGGCCAACCTGTGTTTTTTTTTTTAAACATTTATTTTCGTAGTAGGAAACGCAAAAGGGACTCCAAGAATCTCCCTTTTCTTTCGAGTCACAATGTGGAACTATGTTGACCTGACCTGAACAGGCTCAGAAACCAACGATTGCATCAATCGTCATATGACTTCACTTCACTTTGCATTGGAAGTGTTGGCGCATGCATCACTGTTTTCCCATAGAATCAGACATGCAAGCAAAACAAGCGCATCACATTGCATCCTCACTATTGTTCTGATTGAAGCTCACTCCTCTAAAACACACTGCCTGCACTTTGAATTATTGACGGGGCCTCAATTTTTCCTCCATTCCTTTCTGAAGGAGGTATGTGAGCGCAATCGGAGTGCACAACTGATTGTCAAGGGTTTGATTTATATGTATTTGATTTTTTAATACATTTTTTTGCCACCGGCGCACCCGGTGGCTGACTTCTATTGATATGCTGGAGCAAACGTTCTCCTCCAGCTGCTGTCGGTGATCATCTATCAGGTAGGTTTCTCGTGTGTGAGGTCCCGGGTTCAAATTGAGTTGGTAGTTTACACAAACACACAACTAATGTGGAAGTGTTGAAGACACACACACGTACACATGGTCAGAGAGAAAATGACACACACACACACAAATACACACATTGGAAAAGGAGGCTCATGAATGAACAAGCCGAGAAATGATTCTATGAATAGGGAAGGGGAATGATCCAAGCCTCAGAATTCCTCTGATTGCGGCCATTGTAGCTCTTCTTCCTTTCAGCTCTCTGTAGTTCGGTGGGTTCAGACCAGGCACAAAGATTGTTTTCCATTATTTAGTTTCTTTCTCTGATTACGATATTTTTCTCTTAATTAAAATGTCTATTTCTCTTTTTTTTAATTCTGTAAGGAAATCGGCTAGCCGAAGCTACCGGCCTAGCGCCGGAATGGATTACCGAAATGCTAATTTCAGTTGATTAAACCAGACGTTTGTAGTTAGGCGATCGTTTTTCTTTTGCTGGACTGCACTGGGATTTCGGAAAACCAAAAAACAATAAAAAACAAGGCTCACTTCGGTCTCAATCTATCCCCAGAATTTCAAGAAGGGAACCACAAAAAAATTATCCTCTCACTATCGTCAACACAGATCGATTACCTGCGATGCGGAAGTTTCGGAAATAAAGAAAAGTGAGGTGATTAGAAAGGAATTGAAAAATGTAGATTTCAAACGTTTTTGTCACAAATGGGTGTGTTATGCATTCATCAAAGATTGTGTTACAAACACTTTCATGAAGTGGGTCTCTTGAGTCCAGGAGGGTGAGTTTTATGAAGGTTCCCCCTCTCTCACACACACATGCACACATACAAAGAAACATAGACACGCACACAAAGACACACTTACACATGACATATTGTACTCTCATGTTCTTGAAGGAGCCTGTTGTAAACAATCGATAGGCGTTGAAAGCCAATAAGTATCAACCTCTCATCAATACCCCATGTTCCCAATGTTCTTCTTTCCATCACCTCAATTAATGAGAGAGAGAACGTTTAGCGGCGCAGCTAACCCTGCACGCGTCAGCTGACAGATGATGATGATGTGTAGCAGACTCTGAGGACCGGAACGGGATTTAGCTACGGTGACTCCAGCGTGCTTATCCTGTTAATGCCCTACTTTCACACACACACACACACACACACACACACACACACACACACACACACACACACACACACACACACACACACACACACACACACACACACACACACACACACACACACAGCCACCCAAATACACACACACAGGAAATAAGCCTCTTTAAGGCCTATTCTAATTGGCATTAGGACTGCTTTTCAATGTCTCTCATCTCTTGTTCTTTTCTTTAAATCAAAAGGCCATTGTCTCTCTCTCTCTCTCTCTCTCTCTCTCTCTCTCTCTCTCTCTCTCTCTCTCTCTCTCTCTCTCTCTCTCTCACACAAACAAATCTTTCCCTGCATTATACCTCTCCCATCTCTCATACAAACACACAGGCACACACACATACAGAGAAACATAGAAGCGCACTCAAGGACGGATCCTGTTGTAAACAATCGAAAGGTGTTGAAAGCCAATTAGTATCAGCCCCTCATCACTACCCCATGTTCCCAATACCCTGTTGTTCTGTCCATCACCTCAAAGCCATCCCCTCAGAGTGACAGGTTGGCACTCTGAGGGGCATGCACATGCATGCACAAACAAACCACACACACCCAGCCCCCTATCCTCCTCCTGCCTCCTCTTCATCTTCTTCTTCTCCTCCTTCTCTGTATTCCACTTCTCCTCCTTCTCTGTATTCCACTTCTCCTCCTTCTGTGTATTCCACTTCTCCTCCTTCTGTGTATTCCACTTCTCCTCCTTCTGTGTATTCCACTTCTCCTCATTCTCCTCTTCTATGTATTCCACTTCTCCTCCTTCTATGTATTCCACTTGATTTTGATTTTAGTTTATTTAACCTCAGAAAACACATTGAGGGAAAAAAACCCTCATTTACAACTTCTCCTTCTATGTATTCCACTTATCCTCCTTCTCCTCCTTCTATGTATTCACCTTCTCCTCCTTCTCTGTATTCCACTTCTCCTCCTTCTCCTCTTCAATGTATTCCACCTTCTGGTTCTGCTTGTTCTTGAAGGGTTTACAGATGCTTAGCCCAGGCATCAGTCCAAACACCTCCAGCCAGCCAGTGCTACCACGTTCAGCATAATGTCCACTATATAAGCCATTGTTGGCGTTTGTTAGGTTGAAGTAGGGTCTTGACCCTGAGAACCCTTAGGTGGATGGAAGGCTCCGGAACATGGGATTGAATTACTCTCGGCTCCGTTACATCACGTACGTACGATGTAACTCAAGGAATACTGAGGTGGATATTTACGTGAGGTGAAAGCTTTTTTGTGTGTTATGGAGTGTTATGGGAGATTGTTTTCACATGGTTTGATTTGGTCGTCACGTGTTTTGACATGATTTTATTTTGGACATGGAAGTAAAATACCTTTCTGGAATCTGATGTAGGGACACAAAATCACCTTAATTAACACTAATAAGTGCATACCATGCTACTTCAACAAATTTCAAACATAGTGAAAAATGATCCACGGTGAAAACAGACTCAGCTTTGATGTCCCAACCCAACCAGAGCCAGCTTTGATGTTGTTACGTGGGAGTTCTTCCCTCCTAATGCACTAAGAAGGACCTAGAGTTTGAACGACGCTATACAAAATCTTTACTTGGCTCGCACTGCTGATATATTTTGTCAATACTGTCGCGCATCATGGTCTGAGTGGAGCTCATCATAAATGTAAGAGTCCCTGTCAAGCAGGATGGATCCGAACCGTGGACAGCGCCAGCGCTGGAGTCTATGAGCCATCGGCCTTATTAAAAATACATAGGTGGTGCTAAAAATGCAATGTGGTCGGACAGAGATTCAGCTGGGCCGTCATGTGACATAAATGAAAGCAGAATCACAGGGGTGAAGTGATTCCAATGCCAGCATTCAGGTTGGTTACTAAAGGTCGGCGTGTATGAAATGGGCTGATTCGCTACAGAGACTTGTCCTGGTGAGGACGGACGTGCTTCAATGTCATAATGAGGGTGCAGGGATGCATCCTGATGTTCAGATGGGTCGAGAGAGAGAGATGGAGTGTGTATGAGAGAGAGAGAGAGAGAGAGAGAGAGAGAGAGAGAGAGAGAGAGAGAGAGAGAGAGAGAGAGAGAGAGAGAGAGATGGGAGAGCGAGAGAGAGAGAGAAAGAGAGATGGAGAGACAGGTTGGAGAGAGAGAGATAGAGGGGGGAGAGATAGAGAGAGATAGAGAGACAGGTGGGAGAGAGAGAGATAGAGGGGGGAGAGATAGAGAGGGGAGAGAGATGTAGATTAAGAGAAACAGGGATGACTCTGCAGCCTCATTTTAAATAGCAATAAATCAATCCATCCGTGACCTCACAAATGGGAGTGTCCACCTAGATGTATTGCGCAGAGATCACTCCCCAGTTAGCTCCCTGGGGGAGGTTCTAGTGGACACGCCCACTTGTGATGTCACTGGAGGAAAGGTTTGACATAGAACTCAAATTTCTAATCAACCTCGCTCCTGGAGGTAGAATTTAATTCAAGTATAATTATAATGTCAACTTGCAGTGATTCCTTCTGTGCTCTCATTATCAATTATAAGGGGGTATGGTTACTCTTCCATTATGTATGATTAAATTGAATGTGTTTGGTCATAATAGACATGAGGGTGAACATAATGTTTTTTTTCTTAATTATCGCTCCACTAATTCGTGCCCACTGTGTTCCCGAGCCTATTACCCTGGTATTACAGTCTGGAGGACAGGCCTACATTAGACACTAGGGAGAACCCAGGGGTTGAGCAGGATGTCCTGATAGGTAATAGACAGGAGGGGGTCCTCCTTCCAGGCGGGTTAAGAGGCCAAGAGATGCTGTGTTGGAAGACTTGAAAATGTGTGACCGGTCAGATATGTCCAATTCAGGACAGCGAAAGACAGTGAAAGATAATATATAAGGGGTGATGATTGATTAATAATGAGTCATAAAGTCAGTTTGATCAACTGCACTTGAGTTTTCTTTGACGAATAACTTCAACCATGCCATAAACTGAGCCATTTGAAGTTTGAAATTCATGTGCATCTGTCTCATCGGTCAACTATAGTGTCGCTTGAAACCAAACCAAACAAAAAAACATAAAGGATAAATTAGTATAGATAAATATATTACGATCTAACCCTAGCAGAGCCACATCCAGACCACAGTAATTATTTTCCAAATGTATTTTGTAGCAAGTAATGATGAGCCAACTATGAATGTATTGGAGTCAGTGTGTTACTTTACACTGCTGCACACACGGACACACGCACACACACACACACACACACACACGTACACGCACACGCACACACACACACACACACACACACACACACACACACACACACACACACACACACACACACACACACACACACACACACTTCCTTCATGATACGTCTTCATATCAATGGCAATCCCAATAATAGTGATTGATCATTCCCCCAAAAGCCATACTTTACTACTTTACTTCAATCAGTATCTCTAATAAATTGAAAATGCAACTTCTGGCATCAAGGCTCAGAGTCCAAGGCTGATTCATGGACCTAATGTTAATGAACAGCCCTCGTTCCAAAGAACTAAAAGAGTAATATGAGACCTGCTCAGACAATACAGGGTGGCGGAGAGAGGGCCATGCACACACTTCATACACTGCAGTTCACAAGATAAGATCAACTTTCTGGAATTGATTTTATACCTAGAGTCTGGAAGATATACTAAGAATGGCAGACACATGCTTATCTGAAGAAGTGCAGCCAAGAGAATCAAGCAGAGGAGAAGCAGAGGAGAGAAGAGAACAGAGAGAGGAGAGGAGAGCAGAGAGAGAGGAGAGAGAGAATAGGAAAGAGAGAGAAGAGAGAGAAGAAAAATAATATAAGAGGAGAGAGACAGGAGGAGAAACGGAAGGAGAAAGAAGAGGAGAAGAATAGAAGAGGAGAGAGAGAGTAATAGAGAGGAGAGGACGGAGGAGGGAGGAGAGATAAGATGATAGGAGAGAAAGGTGAACACTAGCTTTCGGGTAGCGGTGGTAAGAGCAGAACGAGAGACAGCCGATTGATGGTAGGGATAAAACCAACGGAACAAGAAAATGGACGCCCAAGAGATTTACACTTGAAGTGGATTAAAGTTTTCTGGCACCACTGTCTTCATTACTTCTCTTCCGGCGTCACATCCTGGTCAAGGACCCCCCTGGAATATTATGGTCTGTCCAAATGTTTCGCCGTCAGCCCTCACCCATACAACAGGACAATGTGGCTACCTCAGGCGAACCAAAGGCCCAAGGTGGATACAAGATTCAGACCGCTGCTGAAGACGCACCGTCAAGACAAATGTTTTCAGCAGAAACCTTTTCATAAAGTAGAAATCCAACGGAGGGGGCTTCAAGTCCCACCTTTGAGTCAACCTGAAAAGTTTGCGAAAATGTCTGAAGGCTGAGTCTTAGTTGTATGACAAAACGGAATGTTATGATGTCCTTATGAATAACATTGTACACTGAATGAATGATTTCTCATGTTATATTGTCCATAAAAATTAAAAAATCTAGTGAATTCTGGTAACAATTGCTTCTGGTTGATCTATACCACATAATATGGCCTGTTACATAAATATATTATGTATGTATTTTATGATGTCAGTTTTACGTTAGAGATCTTTTTATTGAATGTATATTTGGATTATGTTGTGATAAATAAGTGTCTATTTAAATAAACAATAAATGTGATTAGTTTGAAATTTAATTTAATTTCCTTTCGTTTGAATGATCATTCACTCACTCAACTAGCTTTGAGCCCAAACGCCCAACCACTTATCGTCTGAAACGGAAGCAGCTCATATTCATATCAGGCTTACCATTAAACTTATCCTAACTCTCCTAACCTTCACTTATTTCAACGGTATCTTACACTTGAAGCCCAAACACGACTAACTGTAACCTGTTGGAACGCTGGAAACTATTGGTGGATTATGATCTGCGAATTAGTTGACGGTGAACTTACAGTAATGCTGATGTAAATGACTGTTTGCATTACTCTCTCCCTTTCTCTCTCTCTTTTTGTGTTCATGCATATTCAGCTTGTGATTTCATGTAAATTCCAGGTAAACATACCTTGTGAGCTAGCACATTTAACAAGGAAGCCCCACAGCAGTTTGATCTCTCTCACCCTCTCTCTCTCTCTCTCTCTCTCTCTCTCTCTCTCTCTCTCTCCCTCTCTCCCCCCTTCTCTCCCTCTCATGTAGTGACCGACGATGCATATGTGTGTGTTTGTTTGTGCGTTTATGTGTGTGTGGTAAATGTGCGTCTGGCTGGCTCCATCTGCTCTGTGTGAGAGCGTTGACTCATAGTTTGTTCGTCAGCGGTCCTCCAAACCTCGGGGTTGGCTAAGGGCACGCCCGCAGCAGCTACGTGGTCATGAGGTTGAGACCACCACTATGTTCTAGAGATAAAAATACATTTGGAAACTAAATAAGGTTGCATGAAAAGTCAGCAGTTGAGAACTTCTCTTAGATGAGTTCATGCTTAACTCATTTCAGAAAAGTGAAATGAGTGTCCGCTGTGTGTGACATCCCAAGCAACTGAACCCTCGCAACTAAAACCACACTATTGATCAAACCCTGGCTACAGCCCTGCTCAGGGTACGAGAGGCAAGTGCCCCCGTCGTACTTATATTCTCCTAGCGACCATCTTGGTTCCATCTTAGTTCGTAATTCTTCCATCATGGTTCCTAACAGCAGCTGAGGGGGTATTCAGCTGCTGCCAACCAGCTAGCAATTGGAACCAAGATCTCTGCTTGGTAAATGGGGCCCATGCTCCTGCTGGCTGAACTTATTCAGCTAGTTTAGCTCTTAATGTTTGGGGTATTATTTACTTTTCGTACTCAGTGTTTGTTTGAATGACAATCCACTGTGACTTATTTAAGCCAACTAGCTTTTAATGCTCTGGTGTGATTCTGGTGTGATCACTGCAGAGCGAGCCTCAAGGGGAATCTGAACCCCAAACAAAAAGCACTCGGCCTCATGAAGACGACGGTACCCGCTGAGGTAACCCCCCCCCCGCTGCCACTCCAAGACATCAAGGTGATGCATGCCTGACTAAAGAGTTCAAACGATCAACCGTCTCTCATCACTGAGACGGGACCTGGAGCAGAGGCCACAGATGAGACAGACCTCACCTTCATGTGAATGGTGTTCAAGAAGGTTCAAGCCGGAGAGGAACGTCCTTACAAAGAAGAGGAAAGACGATGTACTTACGGTACCTACGATCAGAGTGTTTTCCTTCAGAAGACACTCAACCATGTTCTTTTTGCTAGGCCAGACACTAATAAACGCCTCTGGGTTGAAATAGGATTCTTTGAAAGGGAGGAGGATGGATACTTCCTAAGATTTGAGGGTGGATTCGGGACAAAAACACATCCAAAAACATAAAGAGCACTGTATAAGGGTGCATGTATTTGGACTACAAAAGTGCCCTCAAAGAGAGGAGTCCCTTCACAAGACGGTAATGACCTCAAAGACCTGCCGTCTGATACACTGCCAATGCAGCGCAGCCTGGGTCTCCAATGGATCCCTAGTGGTGATCAGTTTTAGGGCCCTATCTTGCATCCGGCGCAATTGACTTTCTCACTGGCACATTTCTGAAGTTGTGGAAGAAAACCTTATGCCATGTGTGAATTAGGCCATATTATTTGGCCATAAACTGAGCCATTTGAAGTTTGAAATTCATGTGCATCTGTCTCATCGGAAACTGCAGACGCGCGGTCAAAATATAAACTTGTCAGATTCAAATGCGCTCATGGCTCTAAAAGGGGATGGGAGCTGGCACTCTCATTGGTTTATTGCACGTTACGCCCAAACCACACCTACGGGTAATTAGGCTACTTCAGACCAACCTTTTTAGATTTGCGCTGGGCGCAAGAGTCATTTTTGCGCCTGTAAACTAGCGACATCGACATAGAACCGCCCACAAAGCTACTTGCGCTTGGCGCTTCTCACTTGCGTTTCGGAACGTTAAAAATAGGGCCCTTAATGTGACTGTTCATGTCTTTGTCATCAGAACTCATCAGGTGAGACAAACAGGAAGTTGGAAGATAACGGAGACTGATGTTCATTCCCATGTTTTCTTACCTGGTATAATCATGGTCATCCTGATACTATTCTTATGCCTGTGGTAGCATCGTCTGTATTGATTTAATTTAATCACCTAAACGTCCATGCATAATTATTGTTGATGAATGTTTATTTGTGAATCGATAATATGAATTGTGCATTCCATGCTAGACTACATGCTATTTGCTGAAAAAAATCAGTTATCTTACTTTTTTTTGAATGATTATTGATCTGGGGATTAGATTACTAGATTACTAATCATTTGTTTAGTTCATGATTTTGTACATTTGGTATATAAAATACATGATTTGAGAACCCAGTCATTGACTATTGGAGTATGTCAGAGCAGTGCATTGAAATGTACCATTTCTAATTGTTTCAGTTTCATCCATTCCACCCTATGAAACCTGTGGATGAAATGATCTGTTAATAAAGTAATCTGAGTGCACCCCCTGTTTTACATCGTGATGAATTCCACCAGTGACCGACTCATCATCATGAACTCTCTGCTAACCGCTCTACATATGTGCGCTTTTGACGGCGGCGTTGTGCGTGTGCGTACCTGTCTCTTGGTGTGCTCGCTGACCTCGCCCGGCATGTTGTGCGCGCTGCGGACGAGGGTGCGTGCGATGTGGAAGTAGTACACGGAGATGATGCCGAGCGGGATGAGGAAGTACACCAGAAAGATCATCACCGAGTGGATCTTGGGGTGCATCTGATTGGACAGCGGGTACGGCACGCAGTTCACGAAGGTGACGTTACCGCTGTGACCCTGAGGAGGGGAGACATGGGAGGGGAGAGAGGGAGGAGGGGAGAGAGGGAGGAGGGTGGGGGGGTAGAGGTGAGGCAGTTGAGGGGGAGGGAAGGAGGAGATGGGTGAAGATGAAGAGAGGAGGGGAGGGATGGCAGGAGGATACGAGAGGAGATGAATAAGAGGAGGAGGGGAGGAGGAGAGGAGATGGAGCCGAGAGAGAAGGGGAGATGGAGAAGAGGTGGGGAGAGGAGAGTTGAGGGGACAGAAGAAGAGGAGAGCGATGGGGAGGGAGGGGAAAGGAGAGAAGAATGATATGAGGATATGAGTTGAGAGGAGTGGAGAGGAGATGGAGATGGAGGGAGGAGAGAAAAAGGGGAGCAAGGGGATTAAAAAAGAAGTTGAAAATGACGGATACAGACATCAAGAGAAATGATCGAACCGGCATTACGTGTGTGATCAGTGGAGACCATAAAACAGATGGGAGAATGGCATAATGGCGCCACTTCTAATTCATAATCTGAGCGTAATAAGATTCATAGGTGCAATGAGAGTAGTAAGCCTTATGAGACACTGTGGGGGAATGAAAGCAGACAGTTTGCACAAACTAATTTGGGTCTAAGTGATGCATCGTTCGTGTTTAGGATAAAGGATGAGGCTGCTGTGTATTTGAGGGGAACCAAGCACGGTTGTGGCACTTTAATAAACAAGTTTGTTAAAGTGCCACAACCGTGGCACTCTCTTGATGTCAGCTAATTGTTAATATAAAACACAATTAGCTGCTTAGTGGTAGAAGTAATAATAGTAGAAGCAGTATAATTCTAGTGGTTTTAGTTCTATTATTATCATCCTTGCGTAATAGTGTGTTTATTCGCTATGACAGCCAGGCTGTGATTGGTCTGTCACCTGCATGGAGACGACCTGGGAGAATATGGCTTCCGGGACCGCCAGCAGCATGGAGAGCAGCCAGATAGAGACCGCCTTCAGGCACGTCCACACCACCGCACCGGACGTCTGGATGTCCATGGGGTTCACTATGGCCTTGTACCTGAGAACACAAACACACACACACACACACACACACACACACACACACACACACACACACACACACACACACGGTCAGGTCAATTAAGCTAATTGCATTGACACTTTGATTGATGATTGATTGATTTAAATTATTTTAAATCAAACACAAAACAGCCCAAAGGCTTATTTATATTAGGTCGACTGGTAGTGTAAGCATATATATAGGTGTTTGTAGGTGTATCTGTGTGTATGTGTTAAAGGTATATGTACATGACAGTGAGGGAACAAAGTAAAATATGACATTCCAATCACACCTTCACAAGTCATATAAACATACATTTTGAAACAATCTAAAATAGACGACCATAATAAATAGAGTGACTGTCTGCTGTTCAACGATTTCTTTAAGGCTGTTCTAAAACTGACAAAAGAAACAATTGTCCTCATACCAGCAGGAACCCAATCAATAAAACGGCATAAACACATCATGAAATCCCTGTTGAGTTTCTCGCCATGTTTGCACATTTCCGCAATAGAATTCCAAAATGGCAAAAATGGGTAAAACAGAAATCATTAGCTAATTTCCTTCCAAATTGTTTTCTGATGACGTTAACATGTCATTCCCATTGGTTGGCCGGACATTCAAACCAATGATGTCATTACATGTTCTTGTGCTCTGTACGTGTTCTGTACATGTTCTTCCATGTTTAGTCATATGATTCTATGCTACACTTCCAAATGTCACGAGAGGAGAGAGAGAGAGAGAGAAAGAGAGAGAGAGAGAGAGAGAGAGAGAGAGAGAGAGAGAGAGAGAGAGAGAGAGAGAGAGAGAGAGAGAGAGAGAGAGAGAGAGAAAGGGAGAGAGAGAGAGAGAGCGAGAGAGAGAGAGAGAGAAAAAAAAAACATACAGTGTTGTATGTTGTCAAAATAAACACACAACCTTACACACACAAAAACATACTGGCAGGTGAGCAGCAGGGATCCTGAGGCAACAGCTGTATGGGTACAGTTTCCCAGAGTGCATTGCACACAAGCGCAACAGACAGAGATAGAACCACTGGGCACCAAACCAATAATTTTTTGGCGACATTGCGCCTCCCTTTTTAAGTTTTCTAGCTTTAAATGTATCTGCTGAGACACATGCAAACACATCAACACATGCACATAAAAAAAAACCCCGCAACCTACACACACATAGCACACAAAAACACACAGAGACCACAAACCCAGCCTAGCCCATGTAGCCTGTTTTCTTGTGCTTTGCCCCCCTGCGGTACTCAGAAAGGCTGGGTTCTGCGGGATAACGTAAAGGTCAACCCATCAATAACATTATGTAGGCAGTGACGACCCCAGCAGGCTAACGTTAGTCAACGGGAAGGTCACAGGAAAACGATCAGCCTGACCTTTACCTACCTTTAAGGAAGCCCAGAGGGAAATACATCAAAAACGCAACCAGACGACCAAAAGAAAAGTACGATTATAGAATAAGGTTCTGTATATTCGGGTACTGTGTATGCGTAACTTTTGTTATCAACATAGCATACGTGTTTTACAGAATCCACCAAAGAATTACGAAAAACAAACAACAGACAATCTAATGTTACGTCTACGTTATCCACAATAGACTAAGTTGCAGGTTTACCGGAAACCTTATCTTTTCCTAAAACGTAAACGCCATTGGAAATGAGATTTGCTTTCAAAATTTCTCATTTAGAAGATGCTTTTAAGAGACCTCCAAGTGAATTTGAAGAACATCAACATGAACAAGTAGACTGCAATCAATATAGTGCCAACTGCAAATTGAAGTGATTTAAGGGCTGATGAAGTTTCCAGAAGAAACTAGATACGAGTTGTTTTTCTATAAACTAAGTGCTCCTCAAAGTACAAGTTAACCCTCGCAAAGCGAGTACGTACAGTTAAAATATAACCAGCAAATATTAGAAATATCATGCAATATTATATAATTTAAAACATTTTCATATTTCCATAAAATATTATTATGATAAAACAAGATATTTTTATTGTGTATTTTTTATAGAATAAATGATGATATCCTCAAATCATGGTTGGACTTAAAATGGATTTAACTTTGAGTTGTACCGTCCAATTAGCACGCATGCTAACGGATTGGCATAAGGTTCCAAAAGGGTGAAAGGCACAACATTAAGAAGCTGCCTTGTTGCTCTGCTTGGTGCTAATGCAGGGCTAGGCGCTACGTGCGGCGTACCCCCTGGTCATGATATCAGCTTGTTGATGGGAAACTAATTTCCTTGTTGCACAGCTGTGGTGGGCTCCTGCGGTGTGTCCGAAACCCTGAGGGCTCCTAATGAAGGCCCTTACGAAGCGCGGACCTGCTAACGAGCCCCGCGACGGCGACCCATCGGGCCTCGGAGCCGTTAAGCTTCTTAATATGCCAAATAGACTGTTAGCATAATGATCTGAGTGGTTTCTGGGGTGAGTAACCCTTCCTACCATTAGGGCACACGGGAACAACAACTTCCCCAATCCCCTCCCACCCAACCCCCGGGATGATTATCGATGCTGCGTTAATGTGACTCATGCTTTCTGTTAACCGGTTCAGCGATGTGATCTTTGTGGATCCAGATTTTGGTTTGGGTGGAAGGTGTAAGTGGGAATCAGGCCATGAAGCCATCTCCAATGTTGGAAATGTTGTCTCGCTGTTGTCACGTGATCTGAGGCTTAGCGGTCGGTGGGGATTTTACCTAAATTGACCTTCACCTGAAAACATACGATTTTACAAGGATACACTGTAATAGCTCAAAAGTAAAGCAGTGAAAATTACAGTCTTCTGTGGCTAGTCTCACACTTCAGACAAACTAAAGTCTGATGGCAGACCAACTCAACTCCAGGTCGCCAGGGTGTTTAATGTTGTCAAAATGTTGCAGGAGGCGGGGATCTGTGAATGCATGACTGGCTACATAAACTTAAACTTGAACGGGTCTGGTCAATTGTATTAAAAAGTCTGTTAAAGTTTCAAATCAACACCATGTCA
>NC_044068.1:17442082-17444582 GCF_902167405.1 Gadus morhua
AATTGGCTCTTATACACTTTCTTTATTGTTTCAATCAGGGTTTCCCTCTTTCCCTCCCTCTGTCTCTCTCTTTTTTCTCTCCCTTTCATTCTTTAATTCATGTGGTCAATTCTCTCTCTCTCTCTCTCTCTCTCTCTCTCTCTCCTCTCTCTCTCTCTCTCTCTCTCTCTCTCTCTCTCTCTCTCTCTCTCTCTCTCTCTCTCTCTCTCTCTCTCTCTCTCTCTCTCTTCCTTTTATATCTTTCTCTTCTCTCTCTCCCTTGTTCTCTCCTTCTCTCTCTGTGGTTCATACATTTGCACAAATGCACTCACAAGCACAAACAAACAAACAAACAAACAAACAAACAAACAAACAAACAAACAAACACACACACACACACACACACACACACACACACACACACACACACACACACAATCCTACAATATTGATAATAACAACAACGGTTTTCTGCATTGTTTCGATTTATTGTCACACAATCCACTCCAGTCCCACGTGATCGGAAACCCCCTACCTAAACGCAGTGATGTGTGACACCTCAACATGCCATCTAATTATCATGTAGCACCTCAGGTCCTAACCTCAATCTGCAGAGAGATTCGCGCACGTTCAAGGCATGTAACGAATCGATTAACTTCTGTTGCTGGTGGTTGTTTAGTTTTCATGAACATAGCCTACATCATGTGAGAACAAGGTAGAAACATAACGCTTGGTTCCCACCGGTATCGAACCCTGGGACGCTGGAACTTTTGTCGCACGGGGCTTCTTGTTCGAGCAAATACACGTGGGCTCCATAGCCAGGATTTCCATAAACCATTAACTCAATTAACAACGATATATGAGTTACATTGGAAGTTTGATCGAGAATAATTTCATCACTATAAATCATAAATCAATTAAAATTACCTGTCTGCACTGAGCGCCGTGAGAGTGAACACCGATACGCCCACCGAGGTGAGCTGGATCACAGGGATGAGTTTACACGCCACCACGCCGAAGATCCACTCCTCGAAGAAGTAGCGGAAGGCGTCCACGGGCACGCAGGTCACAAGCAGCAGCAGGTCTCCCGCCGCCAGGCTCGAGATGAAGATGTTGGGAACGCTGCGCATGGCGCTGTTGGTGACGAAGATCTTCACCAGCGTGATGTTTCCCAGCAGTCCCACGGTGATGATCAGGATGTACACCGAGGTCATGACGCATCGTATCACGAAATTCACCGTCTCCCCGTCCCCCGACATCATCCACTCCTCCTCTTCCGAAAAGTTGTGGTAGTCCGATCCTCCCGAGTCCCGGTCCAGGGACAAGTTCAGGAGAATGTCGTTCATCTTTGAGCAAATTGGTGTTTGTTTTATTCCCGCAAACTATTCTTAATACTATACAAAAAATATTCCAGTGCCCCCAAGGAGTATTTAGCCAATGGGGTTTCCTTATCCACGGGACTCAACGGCGGGATGTCTGCTGCACGGGAGGCGCGCGCGGGAGCTGTTCCTCCAAGTAGTGCTGAAGCACGAGGGGCTCCGAGCGCAAACTGCGTCGCGGGAAGATTAGTTGTTCCTCCACCTCCTCTCTCTCTCTCTCTCTCTCTCTCTCTCTCTCTCTCTCTCTCTCTCTCTCTCTCTCTCTCTCTCTCTCTCTCTCTCTCTCTCTCTCTCTCTCTCTCTCTCTCTCTCTCTCTCTTTACCCCTCCCTCTCGCTTCCCCTTTGCAGGTTTGCGAATATGCACTATCCACTATCCGTCTGTCTGTCTGCTTGTCTGTCTGCATATCATTCAAGCTGGTGACGTACACAAATTGACTGAAGATGAGTGACACGCTTGAACTGAAGTGTAAGTAAAAAGAGCGAGAGAGAGAGAGAGAGAGAGAGAGAGAGAGAGAGAGAGAGAGAGAGAGAGAGGAGAGAGAGAGAGAGAGAGAGAGAGAGAGAGAGAGAGAGAGAGAGAGAGAGAGGAGAGAGAGAGAGAGAGAGAGAGAGGGAGAGCGAGAGAGAGGGAGGGAGGGAGGGAGGGAGGTAGGGAGAGCGAGAGAGAGAGAGAGAGAGAGAGAGAGAGAGAGAGAGCGAGAGAGAGAGAGAGAGAGAGAGAGAGAGAGAGAGAGAGAGAGAGAGAGAGAGAGAGAGAGAGAGATGCGGGAAAAAGCCAGAAAGCGTTAGGCAGCTGGGGAGAAGTGTTAGCAGCCAACCTCCGCATTTGGCTTTGCGATAAAAAACATCAGCCTGGTGCTTTTTGACCTGCTTCCTTTGTTTCGACACACTAGAACTGGTTTATCTCTTCCTTCGAGCTGTCCCTTCAAATCCAGCCTGGTTTCCAGCTTGAGGCCTTCCCGGGATAGGCCTGATTGTTACCGTGTTTGCCTGTTTGTGTGTGTGCACGTGTCGGTGGGAGAGTGAGAGCGAGAGCAAGAGAGAGAGAGAGAGAGAGAGAGAGAGAGAGAGAGAGAGAGAGAGAGAGAGAGAGAGAGAGAGCAGTAATTGATGGATATAATATTTTTGAATTAATAGGAAA
>NC_044068.1:17449582-17499582 GCF_902167405.1 Gadus morhua
CATTGAACGACATTGTATGTTTCCCACGGCAATAAAATAATTAGAAATCACAGAGCTGAATAGGACTGTACACTTTCCGTATTGCGAAAAAGCAACATTAATTTAATAGACATTAAGGTCAACATTTTACAGCTCTAGCCAGCGAATAAACCAGTTTAACCAATGACAATCTGAGCATCGTTATGGTCACCATGATCAATATACATTCTTTAAGACATGACGGAAGTAGCAGCCTATTTATGTTTCTAAACACAGTCCCCTTATTATTCCACAGTGATAAACAACAGTTATAGACCTATAATTGTACCTATCTGTTATATGTATGAATCATTAATCTAGATTGCAATTGGTGCTACAGATGCCAATGTTTACTTACTTTTGATAACATGGAGGTGTGCCGTTTCCTTTTGGATAACAACTTTCTCCAAAAGAGTGACAGCCAACTTTTAGTTCTTGATCCGGTAAACACAACACAAACATATCTAAAAGATGGATGCATTCAAGAATGCACTTTTATCATTATCCCCTCATCCGCACACTTCCATTAGCTACACTTATTTTCACTTGGATTGGCAGTAAAACTCTGATGTGAATGAATCATCTCAAGAAGTAGGATATTTTGGTGAAAGGATGGAGCATAAGCATGTCTTAGGAGGCTGAATAGTCCATCTGTCATTTTTCGCCGGCGCGTTATGGTGGGAAATGGCAGCATATTCACATCGTGACCAATCTTTTTTTTTTTTTTTCACATCTTCTATACGCTACTAGTCTGGTGTAAATGGACCTTTAGTCTTGTAGATGTAATAGCTCTCCTTCTCCCTTTAACACTTTGATGTATGCTTAGAACACAGCAGTTGTATATTTCCTTGAAAGTTTTAAAGTCTACATTTTTGTTAATCTAATACTTTTTTCTGTTCTTTCTTTCTTTGTTTTTGAGCATTTTTCCTCTTTCCCTCTTACCTCACCCCCCCCACCTCCTCCCTCCTACCTCTCCCCCCCTCCCTCCCCCCTCCCTCCTCCTCTCCCTGCCTCCTCCCTCCTCTCCCTCCCTCCTCTCCCTCCCTCCCTCCTCTCCCTCCCTCCTCTCCCTGCCTCTCCCTCCCTCCTCTCCCTCCCTCCTCTCCCTCCTCTCCCTCCCTCCTCTCCCTGCCTCCTCTACCTCCTCTCCATCCCTCCATCCTCTCCCTCCCTCCCTCCTCTCCCTCCCTCCTCTCCCTCCTCTCCCTCCCTCCTCTCCCTCCCTCCCTCCCTCCTCTCCCTCCTCCCTCCTTTGTCTCCCTGCCTCGTCTCCCTCCCTCCTCTCCCTCCCTCCTCTTCCCTCCTCCTCTCTCCCTCCTCTCCCTCCCTCCTCTCTCCCTCCTCTCCCCTGCCTCCTCTACCTCCTCTCCATCCCTCCATCCTCTCCCCTCCCTCCCTCCCTCCCTCCCTCCCTCCCTCCCTCCCTCCCTCCCTCCCTCTCCTTCCCTCCCTCCCTCCTCTCCCTCCTCCCGCCCTTGTCTCCCTGCCTCGTCTCCCTCCCTCCTCTCCCTCCCTTTCCATCCTCTCCCTCCCTCCCTCCTCTCCCTCCCTTTCCATCCTCTCCCTCCCTCCCTCCTCTCCCTCCCTTTCCATCCTCTCCCTCCCCCCCTCCTCTCCCTCCTCTACCTCCTCTCAATCCCTCCCTTCTCTCCCTCCCTCCCTCCTCTCCCTCCCTTTCCATCCTCTCCCTCCCTCCCTCCTCTCCCTCCTCCCCTCCCTCTAGGTCCACCCTCTCTTCATGTGTGACGCCATTGCGCTGGAGCGCTCCTTCAACGTGACCAAGTGCATGGTCCCGGAGCACTTTGAGAAGACCATCTTCCTCAGCGCCATGTACACCTTCACCGTCATCACCATCCTGCTCTGTGTGGCCGAGATCTTCGAGATCCTCTGCCGGAGGCTGGGGTACCTCAGCAACAAGTGACCAAGCCCTGAGCGGGACCATCGATGGCAACCACCGCACACCACGGCCCGTAACCGACACGCATCCACACACAAAACAAAGACATCCCGTTTGGGAAGGACTCCACACAAATGTAGTCAGGATATTCACTCTTCTGGATGGTGAGGACCTGCAAGACCTCGTCCGGATACCACTAGGATCCTGTGAGAGAGGAGACGCCTCACAAACCCAATACCTTCTTCCCCTAGTGGCCATATTGGTGGGTTGGGTTGCGGCACATTCTAGAATGTTTCGGGAAACAATGACGCAACTCAATGGAAATGCATACTAAATGCTACACAGGTGGCCAAATGGAATGCAGACCTCAAATGTTTGTGTTGTATTGTCATGGTTTCCAAAGATTCTGGAAGGTTGTCCACCTGACATGGCTATATGATCTATGGGTGGATACGCTCTATTGGGTCCATGGTAGACATAAAAGGCCCACACACACACACACACACACACACACACACACACACACACACACACACACACACACACACACATACACACACACACACACACACACACACACACACACACACACACACACACACACACACACACACACACACAGTGTGCATTTAAGGGACAGGTGTCTCTGAACAATGGCAGGTGGTGCATATGTCAATTAATAATTGAATAACGGGATGTATCAACTGGGAATACATATCAAGACAAGACCATGGTATTAGACCTACACACACACACACACACACACACACACACACACACACACACACACACACACACACACACACACACACACACACACACACACACACAACACACACACACACACACACACACACACACACACACACACACATAGACCTACGACTGTTGCATTAAAACAATGACCCTTTTTATATGAAACAAAATGTGTGGGCCCCAGTATGCTTTGGGGCCCCTAAATCTAAAAGTAAAACACCATTAAAATGGGTACTAATTCCTAGATACAATAATGAAAAATAAACACAATTAGTACTCAAAAACTATTTTTTTAAATTAATAATTGCCAACATTACATTTTCATCACCTCATCACTTTATACTTCCATATTACTTTCAATACAAAGCAAGAGGGTTAACATATTATAATAATATAGGGGAAAAATAGTATCACACAAGTCATGACCATGGCAAGTGAGTGAAATTGTAACCACATTTTGAGTTGATCTAGATTTCTTAATTCTTTGTAGTTTTGGCCCTTGTCTGTGAGACTGCGACAAGCCCCACCTCTGCTTGTGGTACCATAGACAGAGTTGCTGTATACACCTATCTCGAGTTATACTTTTACTATTACTACACTTAATACTTTCTTTGATTTTCCATTCGGTGTCACAGTGTATTTTAAAACGATTACCTCTCCTGTTTATCGTTTGCTTTCGTGTTCTATCAGACATCCATCCAACTTTTGTGAAGCGGTATTCATTTTGAGCGTAGATAATCTCAGGAACAATATGATACCACCAGACTTCATTGATTCACTCTTCTCTCAAATCCTTTCAGTCTTTCTCAACTTGTTATTTGTAACCAAACACTTAAGTCGAGTCAGCAGAGCACAGAGCCATCCTCGGTACAGAAGTTATTTGGATTAATGTCTTTCTGAATGATAGAAAGACATCATCCGGCACTTATTTCAGTCAATTGAGCAACCAGAGATGCTTCTGTAGCAGTGATGAGATTTGAAAGCGGTTGATCCTCAAATCTTAATAATGAATCATTTGCTTTTAATTAAATACTAGAATTGTATAGAACTGTGCATTCTTGAATCAGGTTGACCTCAACGTGTAATCTATTATTTGCGACAGGCAAATACTTTTTGATTTCTAAAAGTAGAACCTCACATACCAAAGACCTTCTTCACCAAGCGGCCGAAAACACACACACCAGACACACACACAAACACACACACACATATATATATATATATATATATATACATATACATATATACATATATATATATACATATATATATATATATATATACATACATATATATATATATATATATATATATATATATATATATATATATATATATATATATATATATATACATATATATATATATATATATATATACATATATATATATATATATATATATATATATATATATATATATATATATATATATATATATATATGTTTTATATATATATAGAGACAGATATATATAGAGAGAAAGAGTGATAGAGAGCAAGAAAGAAGGAATGACTTCACTTTTGTATTCTGGATTTTTGCTCATGTTGTAAAATATAAAAAATTTATGGTAGGTAACTATGCCTCATTTCATTTTTCATTCACTCTGTCAATGTCACCTATCTGCCTTTTATTCTCACGTGTCCTTCACAAATGTCTACAACCACTCTTTGTTCAATAAAAGGGGAATGTTTCACAACCGATGCAGATATTTCAAACAGATCCTGTGTTTGCTGTTGGTGTGTTGAGTGTGTTGGTTTCAGTAAAATCTACGATTTTCCTGTCATGAAATGTTTAACAAAAATTAAAAAATCCCTACTTATCTGGACAACTTAATAACTGTTATTAAAAAAGGAATTTTATTAACATTATTCGTATCATTAGTATTATTAAATACTATCATAAATATTATGATATATTTCCGTTTGATAATAATGCAAGCACATTGTCATTTAAGAAAGTATCTCTGCAAGTACTAACAACGTTTGGCATGAAGGAAAACTTGTTAAGAGCCAATAAGAAAGCTCTTAATGAAACTTTAACACAAGGCACACATTTTACAGTCACGCCCATGGCCCAAGTTTGTACAACAGAATGACGTCGCGTTCTCCGACTGGCTGCATACGCGGAAGTAATGAAAGAAGTGATTCCTGACAACAACGAAACTGCTATCACTGAACATTCATGTTGATCCGTTGTTCTTGAGTGTTTTTAATCAAAAATGGCTCTACCGTTGCAGTTTAAAGCTGTCCAACACCATCTCCGGACCGCCCAGGAACATGATAAAAGAGATCCTGTCGTGGCGTACTACTGTAAGTCGCTCGCTGACGTTAGCTTGCTGGGCTAACAGTAGCATCTCTGCTTTGTTTACATGACTGTTCAGTCCACAGCCTATCCTTAACTTAGTCTATCCTTAACAGCTGGCATCAGAAGTTAAGAAGTATTCTCCATAGTTGTTTAACGTAGCCTAGTATATAAAATGACACTGCAATCAAACGATGCCATTATGTTTCCATTGTCATACTTGTGTGTGTGGTTTGAATAACTACATTGTTGTGCCAGTGAAACCCCCTGAATACCTTGATAAAGTCATCCCCCATAACTACATCTACAATGGTCATGGTTTATAATGGCTGTTTTTTTCTGAGATTAACATATCGAGCGATTGCATACATTGGACTGATAACCATTGTTTAGCACCAGCGCTACTTAGTTGTGTTTTATTTACTGCACATATGACACACGAGTCGACCAATCAATAGAATAGTATTTAGTATTATAATTGAGTGGGCTATCCTTCATAACTTGTATGACAAGTTATGAATACCCCCATACTTCCTCACTCACCTCCTCAGAGAAGGAGCTGCTCTACCCTTGGCCCTCGACGGTCACCTGATGGGTGGCTGCCAATGACTCAACCCTTAGGACTTCATATTCCTGACACTTGATGGGAGGCTTTAGAAGTGTTGACATAAGTTGAGATGTTATTGTCGTTTCTGTCACTCCTCGTTTGTCCAGTTTTTTTTCATTCAGCAGACACTGCAAATCCATTAAAGGATAAACCCCGTACCCTATTTTCACATCAGTGTTGGTCTATGGGACTAATTCGGAACGCACTGTTGGTAACTGTGAGCGATAGGGCTTCAGCCATTGTGACCATGATGCTGGCTGCAATGAAATAGGGCAATAGCACTGTGCCACTGTATGTCCTCTAAAAGTGCTGTTTTTGCTACAAGCTCAGATTGTTCTATGACATGATTATTGAAAGGAACCCTATAGAGTAATAAACATGTTGTATACATTTAGCTTGATCTGGTGTTTTTGTTATTGTGTCTAACCAAGTCCTGCTCAAGGAGAAGACTTGCTCTGAGAGAAGAGTGTGGGCAAGAGTTTGTTTGTGTTGGTCGTCAGAAAATAGCTTAGGGATGTGATGATTTGGTTGAAGGAGGATTGATATTTTAATGAGGATAGGTCATCTTCCTGCAACAGCTTTTGTAAGATGTCAGAGCAAGACTTCTCCTTGAGCGAGACGCATAACAAATGGAATGGTTCAAGTTAAAGGTAAAGACAAAAGTTATACTACCTTGTTGGGATCCTTTCCATAATGTTATCAGACTCTTACACTAAAAATGTGAGCCTTTTAAAGGATGTACATTGATGGGGTGCTATTGCCCAAATAGGTTTTAGTTTGCAGCCAGTGTCTGCAAAGGCTGAACATAAAATGATTAGAAGATAGGGTCCAGGTTGAATAATCCCAATGTTACCCTGTAAATCCAAATATTTTTCTATATTGGTCACACATTCCAATAAAGGGGCATTAACTAACAATTACTTAATTATGTGCAGTAATAAGCATCATTATATGCATTTCACATAGGGGTAAGGGTAACATTATTAAATAATGCATAAATGAATGCCTAAGTTGACATGAACACCATTAGAAAACAACACCATTAATAAATTATTTTTAGACACATTAGTTAATTGTTCTTTCGTCATTTAATGCTTATTACTGCTTTAACTAATATTAAAGAATGGTAAGTTAATGTACCCTTATTGTAAATTGTTACCGTTATATTAGTAAAAGTAATGCATTCGTAATAAAGATGAGTTAATGTAAAATATTTACCAGAATATATATGAAATCATATCTGACTTGAACGGACACAAGATGATGACCGTTTTGATATGATATTCAACAAATACATTATTTGTCAGATTTTTTTATTCTTGTATTAGCTTGTTTAACAGAGCCATGCATTGTTTTGTCATTCAAAAGGTAGAGTATATTTGGGTATTTTAAAAGTGGAGTGTTCGGCCGACCCCAAACCACCACTGGCTTGTTATTGAAGGCTTTTAGCTGTACGGAGTGATGGCTTTTCTGGGTGATCGTTATCATAGCTCAGAAAGAAACATGTGTTGCAAAGATGCAGCCAGTGAATGATGCAGTCCTTTTTGTTTGATGATCAGTTCCTTTCATGCAGACTAAACTGCACTGCCTCAGCTGCCTTGCTCAATGACATTAGAGTGCTGCTTAAACACCTGTTTGTAACGGTGGGGCCCCGCAATCAAAGCCAGAGAACGAACCTGGTGCTTGTGGGTTTGAATCTGGTCCGCACCGAAGCTTGGGCACTCTGTGAAATATTGAATTCATTATTGACAGGTGATTACGTAATCATTGTGGCGAGAGGTCTGAGTTTCGCTCATGATGACCTAGCAATCCTAGATTGGAACTGACAGGGAAAAAACAAGACAAATTAGTGTTTTTTTGGTTTTCCATGATTGCTGCTTGTTCTTGAAGGAAAACATCAGCCTGGGTGCACAGCACACACCATCGTAACCATCCCTCCTTGCTTCATCAATTATGATTATTACAATTTTAATCAGACAAAATGATGGCCTTGTACCGATTGGCCTGAGAGCATTTAGTGTGTCCGCGCCTGCCACAAACGTAAGTAACGGCAATATAGCACTTTCGTCTTTTGGAACCAATGTGCGTCATTCAGTAAAGAACTTGAGGAAAACAGTGAATCACCAACAAGTACTCCTCCTGTCACAAAGATGAAAGTGGTCCTGTGGTGGAGGTGATGTCGTACTTGACTAGCAGGGAAGAGGAGTTCTGCATTGTATTCGGTTCCATCGCCTCACTCAAACCGGGGTTCAGCACGCAGGGCCTTGAACCCCCTGGCGTCTCTTGATGGATGGACTCCCCCTTGTTTTTTATTCACTCGCTCAGCTCGTCATCACAATTGCCTAGCGACAGGGCGGATTGAGATATAGGTTTGAACGCGAAGGTGAAAGGAAATCCTTATATGGTCTGCTTCCAGCACGCCCGGGCACTTAAGAGGCCGCAGCTGGCTTTGTGGTCATCGCCTCTCATTACTCATCTGTGATTGGCTGACAGAAGCTTGGAGGGAGGGAGGTCTGTCAGGAAGATTGCAAGGCAGGCAGCATGCTGAGAGCCAGGTGAAGTGGAGGAGAATAGTGATGAAGGAGTGTGTTTTTGTGTGCAAAAATACCCTCCTTCATCACTATTCTATTGTTCTCCAAGAGAGAGTCATTTAACCCATTTGTTTTTGGAACTTTGTGTGTGTTTTTGTGAGTCCCTGTGAATTTGTGTATGATGTGCTTGTTTACAGATAGCTGAGACAGCTCTATACATTAAACATTTAGATGAGGTTAATATTCATGTGATTCTGTTTTTCCGAGAAAAGGATAAGAGTCTGATAGGATAAGAGGATAAGAGTGTGTGTTCCGAAAGAAAAAGTGTATTTTCCAATGAGTCCATTTTTGTGCGTGTGTAGTTGTTCTGAGTGAGTGATCTAATGATTTTGACACACCACTGGAGGTCACCAGTGTAAAGAGGTTGGACTAGTGTGTGTGTCCCAACCTCTGGTTCGGGTCCCCACTTTGGGTCACCGGATATGTATATGTGAGGTGAGGTGTGAGTTGGCTGACTTATAAGGTATAGATATTTGGTATAGAACTTTTGTTTTCTTTTTTTTCTGTAAAGCAAATTATTTGCTACAATAATTCATTTAATGTGGTGCAATGCGCATATTTTCAACAGGACCTTGATATTAATGCAATTTTGAATCGGGCTAAGGAAACCCCATTCAAGAAGTAAGAGGTTGGAATGGCAAAATTTATCAGACCTAAAAATGCGATGAGTGGACATAAAGGTTTGGATCCCCACTGCACTAGGATGTCCAGATCCAGTTTGTGGCGGTACTGGACTGAAGGCAGCATCTCTAGGTAGTTTCTGGTGGCCTTTTGTACACCTAATCTTGTTTGGAGATCATAATGTTCTACAAGTCAGCCTGTCGCAGTAAAGGGTGGTGAGGTGGAAAGGAAGGAGTAGTGTGGAAGTAAGAAGAAGGAACCAGAAGGGAGAGGAGAGAAGGAACCAGAGGGAGGAGAGAAGGAACCCGAGGGGAGGAGAGAAGGCACCAGAGGGGAGGAGAGAAGGCACCAGAGGGGAGGAGAGAAGGAACCAGAGGGGAGGAGAGAAGGAACCAGAGGGGAGGAGAGAAGGAACCAGAGGGGAGAGGAGAGAAGGCACCAGAGGGGAGGAGACGAAAAAGTGGTGATCAGTGGAGAGGAGAGAGGGGAATGAGACGAAGGAGAAGAGAGATGATGGAAGGATAGAGAAGGAGAGGGGATGAGAAGAGAGGAAGAGTTATGGGGTGAGGAAAGAGGGGATGGAACAACTTGGATAAAGACGAGGGGAGTTGGAAGGGGAAGAGGAAAAGACGGAATGATAGGAGGTGTCACGGGAGGACGGGGATTGCATGAGGTGAAGTGCAGGGACAGCGGGGGGCTGATGGCAGAAGAGGGGGAACGAAGTCTACGAGTAGCAGAGGAGTACCGAGAAACTGACAATCTTGAGAAGAGGTTGAGGAGAGAAAAATAGTTAAAAGCGAGAGCGGGTGAAGGAAGCCTATTAAAATCACTGTTGTTTACTTATTTTTATAGAATCCATTAGGCTTATAAACAAGCAACCGCCATCGCGGTGGTGCCCCCTCTCCCTCCTCCGCCAGAACACTTGGGCGTGTTCTACATGGCCAATCAAATCAGAACCAAACAAAGAGAGCATAAAATGGGATTTTTATGTCTCGATTGCTCGCGTTGACGGGCTTTTATCCCCTGGCCGTCGTTTGTGCTACATCAGCAAGCTAGCGCACATTAGCCGCCAAGGCCCAGCCGATGTGTGGCCCCACCTGCACCTCGCTGAGAGGCGCTCCATGGAGAGGTTGTGTCAGAGCCCTGATTTGTTGACTGGTAATGAAACGCTAATAACTCATTAGTCGACGGCTGTCGGCCGCCCTGCCTTCTCCTGATTAGATCGTTTGGGTTATGGATGGGGACAGGACGTTGTTGTTTGCACTGTAGATTTAGGGCGTACACTCTGGGGAGTTGAAGGCAATTTTATTAGCAGCCCACTACGGAAACAAAGGCTTTAGATGGCAGGTTTGGTTTGGGAGCTCTGCAGTGAAGGCCCTTAGTGCGAGGGTCAGATCTCATCACCACTTATAGGGCCCTATGAAATCCGCGATAACGAAAACGCGGACGGAATCACGGAATTGGACAATAAAAACGGAATCAACTGATTATTATTATTATTATTTTTTTTTAATTATTTTATTAAGCAGGAAAGTATTAAAAGTAACAAAGTTACAATTTAAAACGGGCCTGTCTTAGTAAAATAACTGATTTCCAGCAGGTTCCTGTTCTTCAGCACATATAACATGCAACAGGGACAAGGCACATCAGACGTCACATTTACAATATGCAGCGGAATGCAGCGGAATTCGCCATTATTTTGGTGAAATTCAGTTTCAAGGGAAAAGGGAAACAACACAGGTGACATTAACGTCACTGAATGTTTAGCAGTCACTCGCACAACAATGTTAAAAAAAAATCCCCGGTCCACCACGCAAACAATAGGTCCCGCTCCTAACAAGAAGCCGAAGAAGAAGTTGAAGCGCCCGTAATTCGGTTCTAACCCCAAATTCAGAGCCGAACAATATCCAAAACACTTCTATCACTCAGGTGTTTTGTAGAATATGTCAACATACTATCGATTGGAAACGCAAAGATACGTGCGATGACCACTTGAAGTCCAAAATCCATATGAAAAACAATGAACGCCGTAGCCAGGGCACGCCCCTTCAAACAACAATTTGAGTTTATAAAAAAAGAGTTTATAAGCACTTTAATATTTATGTCATGTTTTTATTTGAAGCACTAAAAACAGTGCAATGTTGTGATGTTTTAATAAATGGAGTCTTCTATCTGATTAAATTGTATTCGTTCGCACTTATTAGACACTCGTTCTGATGATTTTGAGTGTAAAAACGGAATTAATGAAAATTAAAACGGAAAAAACGGAATTTGGAAAAAAATAAAACGGAATTTGGAAAAAAATAAAACGGATTTCATATGGCCCTACACTTAGGGGGGGGGGTCGGGGGGGCACTAGAGTATTACATAAACGAGAAATTATACACTACCGTTGAGAAACCTTTGGGGTCATCCTGGCAATTTCATGTTTTCCATGAAAGCTCACACCTTTATTCCACAGTTTTCAGCTGTGCTAACAAAATTGCACAAGGGTTTTCTAATGATCAATTTGCCTTTTAACACTATTAGATAAACATTTTACCATTAGAACACAGGAGTGATGGTTGCTGGAAATGGGCCTCCACCCCATGTAGATGTTCCATTAAAAATCCATTAAATTCATTTTCCAGCTAAAATAGTCATTGACCACATTAACAATGTCTAGACTGTATTTCTGATTAAATTAATGTTCTCTTCATTGAAAAAAGCAATTATAATCTTTAAAAAAAAAAGACATTTCTAAGTGATATATGAATATATATATATATCTATACATATATACATGTGTGTATGTCATTTAGAAATGTCCTTATTTTTTAAAGAATATCATCAGTTAGCTCAACTAATCCGCACATACACACAAACACTGTGGCCTTATCCTACAAGTGTCTGGGAAAACAAACCTTTGGGATGCCGCAGGCAAGTGCTGCCCAGACAGAGCTCCACAACATCAACACACTACTCGCCTCCGGGTTCTTGGTTGCGACATCAAATTGCCTCCAAAACGCACTTCGATGTCACGACAAAACGAATGACACCTGGGTTAAGGGGGACACAGGATTTTTTTCATGTTTTCTCTAATCTTATTTAAGTAACAGTGATACAGTGGCATAGATTACTATGTCGACGATCATATGAGACACATTAACACGTTTGATGATATAAATAAACGGTTTCAATGGCTCTTACATAGATATAAAAACAGTTTTATATCCAGACAGACTGTCACACAGATGTCTTTCCACAGGCGGTTGTGCCTGGTTCTGGCTCACGCCTTATAGCCCCAGAGCGTTTGGTGGTATACCAAGAACTGGGGGCGTGTTGGGAGTACTGATGCCCTCAGGTTGAACATCTCCCTCTCATCACCTTCCTCCATCACGACTCACCTATCAGCAGCGTGTCCCCCGCTGTGTGGGTGTGGCTGTGTGTGTGTGTGGGATTGTGTGTGGGGTGTGTGTGTGTGGGTGTGTTTGTTGTTGCTTTCACAGCTGAGCTGTTTGGCTCATTTTTCTCGAACCCTGGGACGTCTCCCCTGGTAGTGCGGTTCATTTGGGGTTCGGGGAACGCTCATTCTAACTCTGTTGCGGACAAACAGACTGGGGTCTGCTTTAAAGCAGCGGTCCCTTCCCGCTTCCGATTGAACTCTGCTTTGGTTTTCCTTCAGGAGGGAATGGAGTCCAAGCCAATTATAGGAAGCAGACCCCTAAACAGTTCTGCGGGGGTTGATTGTGGGTACACTTTTGCCGCATAATTGAGTAAACATATTCAGCCAGGTATCAGGCCTACTTTTTTTCCAAATTAAACGAACAAACACACTGACGGTTTTACAAAAGGGAGTAATCCGTTATTTGTATGGAACATTGAAGCCAAATGACAAATCCTGATACCGCACCTCTCTATTATTATTGTTGTCCGCAACAAGGAAGTGTGACACTCTGGGATATTCTGTCTTCACCTAAAAAAGTCCATTGCAAAGTAAAACTTGTGAAAGCGCCCATAGTCGTATAACATCGGTAGTCATCGCCTCCCCGATTCCCAAACATCCAATTCAACAACCTGTGTTTTGGCTTGCTTTTTTCGTTTTTTTCTCAATTACCATGACATCACTTCCTCTCCCTTTGTCGCAAATCCTTTTCTCCCAGCTCACTGTGTATGTGAACACTGGTGGGCATGTAACAGCACAAAGGAGTGATTTGTCAGACATAAGAGAATTACTGGAAGGCTGGCTGGCTGGCTGGCTGGATGACTGGCTGGCTGGATGACTGGCTGGGCAGCTCAAAGAAAACATGGTTTACAGGCTGTGTAGCCTCGAAATCTTGTTCGGCTCATTTTGTTTTTGCTGCCCAAATGTTTGTTGGCCTACCTCATGACCCTGCGCTAGCACAATGCTTTTTTTTTTTTTTTTAACGTTTACTTTTATAACAGCTATCAAGTGATTTTGTTAGGTTCATTTTATTAAGGAGTAGTTTGGGTGCTGGGCTGTCTTGCTTAAGGATGCCTACAGGTAGAATTCAGAGATTGGGAATGTAACTTAGAACAACTGGCTGACAAACTGGCGAACACAAATCAGATTAGACTATCCTACTTCCTATTGTTCTGACGAGCTGACTCACGTACTGATCGACCGACTATGGTTCTGCCTAGCTGTTGCACTGGCTGACTGCTGTTCTGTCTCACGGCCATGCTGAATGGCCGATTAATTGTCACGTCACCCTCCGCCCGCCGGTAGTCTAGTTTGTTTCGGAGAGAGTGCTGCAGGGAGCTAGCTTCCTGAAGTGGAACTTTGTTCTGTTAATGAATGGTGGTTACACTGACTCAGAAAGCCACCATATGGTTGAAAACTCAAGTGGTTGTACAACACATTGAGATAAACTTGCAATCTCATCCATTAGCAGTCTGCAGACAAACAATTCTACCACCAATATAACTGTGATTCACATTCATAGTCCTTACTTCATTCCCTCTACAAACCTGACTAAACCTCTCGTAACTTTGAATCAGTCTGTCAATCTACTTGCCTGGGTTTCCTTGCCTGTCCCATAGACTTTCGTCAGTAAGTCAGTCAGTCAGTCGAGTCACTCACTTACATAGTCAGAATGTACTTCAAAGACTTTTCCGTCAGACTGTCCAGTCAAGCAATTTAATCAATCAAATCAGTCTGTGAAATTAGATAGTCGAGTGCAACTTTTGGCATGGCTGACAGTTGGCTATAATGACTGTTGGCTAGTCAGCACGGCTGTTGCCTAGTTCAGACTTTTCTGTTCGATACAGTCAAGTCAGACTACCAGCCTTAACACTGACAACCTGACTGACTTGTCAGTCAGGTTAGATAGTCAGCCGGAAAGTGAGTGTGGATCCAGCCAGCATAGTGTTTCCCCGGCCTCAGTCCATCCAGCCTGCAGGCCAACCTGTGGCCCTGTCGGAACCATGCCTGAGGGCCTGCTGTTCTCGACAGGATGTTCTGAAGCTAATTGACAGCTGTGGGATCATGGGAGTTTGAGTCCAGACAGAGAACTGTGTCCCCGCGGCTCGGATGGAGACACTACTTTGGCTGATCATCCGTTGTGGATGAAAGTTGTGAAGAATTACAAGAATTACATCCTTGTATCTGAGATCAGCATCAAGTTTGTTTTGACACACTCTTCCTCTTTCTGTCTCCCATGTTCCCCTCTCCTCCTCCCTCCTTGCGCTTCATATCCTTCCTCTTCTCTACTCTCCTTCTTCTTCATCGCCTTCCTTGCCTCTCCTTCCTCTCCTCCTCTCCCTCCCTCATCATGCCTCCTCTCCCTCATCTCTTCTTCCCCTCCTTCCTCTCCGTCTTCTCCTATATATCCCTCCCTATACCTCCTCCCCTTCCTCCTCCTCCTCCTCTTATTTCCCTCCTATACTTCCTCTTCTTCCTCTTCCTCTTCCTGCTCCTCCTCCTCCTCCTCCTCCTCCCCAGGTCGTCTCTATGCCATGCAGACCGGTATGAAGCTGGACAGCAAGACACCAGAGTGTCGGAAGTTCCTGGTGAAACTCATGGACCAGCTGGAGACGGTACAGACGACTCACGCGCACACACACACACACACACACACACACACACACACACACACACACACACACACACACACACACACACACACACACACACACACACACACACACACACACACACACACACACACACACACACGGTATCCAGAACACAGCTCCTCTAGTACTCGTGGTGAGTTTGTCTGTGTGTGTACATGGGAATTGTGTGTGTGAACCACATGGATCGGGTTCTGCCTTCTCAAGCACATTACACTGAACACCTGGTGTGTGTTTGTGTGGGAGTAGGAAGCCCCCTGGTGGTGGGGTGGGCCCGGGGGCAGCTCTCTGTGTGTGTTGGCGAGGCGTTTCATAATGAAGGAGATCACGGGAGAGCTCCTCTTTCATCAACCAGCTCGCTGGGTAATGAAGGGACATGCATTTAATCTTTGATTATGGTGATGAGTACACTAACTATGATGGAACGGTGGATGCAATCAGACGCATGGGAAATGGTGGGCATGCATCTGTGGTTTTCTCTCTACGAAATCATCTTTTAATTTGTTTATTTATTTCTTTGTATATTCTTTCTTTCTTTCTTTCTTTCTTTCTTTCTTTCTTTCTTTCTTTCTTTCTTTCTTTCTTTCTTTCTTTCTTTCTTTCTTTCTTTCTTTCTTTCTTTCTCCTGGGTTGCAAGGTTTTCATGTTTATCGCTTGTTATCTTCTAACAATCTCAACTGTAAGAATCGATGACTCATTGATTTTCCATCCCTTTGAACGATGTAATGGTATGAAATAACCATGAAAACACTCAACACTGTAAAAGGGAAAAGTACACCTGTTTGTGCTGAATAGGCTAAGCGATCATTAAGTTTGTTTTGTGATCACAAATCCCATATGCGATTACTGATCACATGATCATTGCAACGGACCATTAGCCCACTCCATTAGCCTGTTGTGTGTGTCATGGCCATCAACATCAGGGTACTGGTTCCCAGAAGTCACAGCAGGCTGTCTGGGAGTGGGTGTGGCGCTGCTCATTGGAGCTGCACATTGGTGTGGAGCTGCACATTGGGCTCTGTGATTCCCCTTGGTGCCGGAGCCAGAACCAGGGAGGTCTGACCACAGCCGACTATCTTTAGAACAACAGAAGTCACGGAACAGTCAGAACCGGGCCGGATGGGGGAAGGGCGATTCTATTCAACAGACTTCTGAGCTCGGTTCTTGATCACATTCTTTTCAAGTATTGTAGGGTTCAATTTGTATGGTTCTTCTTAACACAGAATTTTTATGGTTAATGGTATGAACGTTTTATTTGAAAAATATAGAAATGTATCATTCACATACTCAAAATAGATCAAAAGTTCGACTCATTCAATCAGCAAGCCTCTGGTCACTTCCTTGGTTTTATCGAACCCGTTACCTCAGCATTACACTCACATTAATCACTTCCATTTGTATTATAATAGTAAACAACTGTAGCATCGTCGCACTGCTCATGGGGCAAATGGAGGGTTCTTGGTTTGTAGTTATAACACATACGCACACGCACACTCACACCCCACGCTTTCCATCAGTGTTTTCTCCGTCTGAGCCACTCTTAATGAAGTGTTTAAACTAGGATGCACACTGAGGGAACCAAAGGCAACTTGACACGAAGGATTGAACATCTGTTCCCATGGCTTCTCTATATGGCACACACACACACACACATACACACTCACACTCACACTGTTCACACTGTGTGTCAGAGTGTGAGTTTTTCTGTCCCCAAAGGGATCTGTGACTCACTTGATGTAGTGCTCTGAGCCAATTAAACGCAACTCTGGAGACGAATGGAAACATGTCAATAACACGCATGCACGCACGCACGCACGCACGCACGCACGCAAACACAGTCTCATGGTCACTCTTGGCATGCAGAAAAACATGCATTAAGCACATACACAGACAAATACATTATACACATTCAGCCACACAAATAAAAAAATGCACACATACTCTCATGGACACTTTAAAGTTTCAGCATGTATTAAACACACACACGCACGCGCGCGCGCGCGCACACACACACACACACACACACACACACACACACACACACACACACACACACACACACACACACACACACACACACACACACACACGCACTTTTCCCCTCAAGGGATCAGAGGGGATTCGTTACCTCCACCCTCTAGATTTATTTCCTCCATGCATATTCTGCTTGTGATTCCATGTCAATTCCAGGAAAACATACCTTGTACGCAAGAACATTTAACAAGGAAGCCCCACAAACGCGCAGACAGGCACAATACACAGAGCCAATCATTTTACCCTGGTTGTCTTTTGTAATTGTCTCTCTCTTGCTTTCTTGTCTCTCGCTTTCTCTGTCTCTGCTATCAGTGGATATGCGAAGGACACGTGTTTGTGTGTTTGTGTGCCTGCATGTTCACATTGATCCACACGCAAAAGCAGCGTGCCCAGTTCTATCGGATAATAAATTACACCTGTGTTCTGACATTCATCTTCCTCTCCTTCTCATCCCTCCTTCCTCTCCTTGCCCCCGAGGGACAAATCTCCTCGAGTCCTACGTGTGTGTGTGTGTGTGTGTGTGTGTGTGTGTGTGTTTGCGTATGTGTGTGAGATTGTTCTACCCTTCCAACTGTGATTTCATTTTGATGATTTATTGTCATTATTGGTTTCTCTTTGGTAACCCAAGGCCTTTATTTAGCTTCTCATTTATTTATGTTTTCGACCTCTCACTTACCTTTTTTTTTAGACCTCTTACCATTTCAGGTCTCTGGGACAAAATAGTGGGCGAGTGGTTTATGTATATCGCATCGGCTGAATTCTAATAGCATTGAATTATTCAAATGAATTGTGTGTGTGTGTGTTTGCACAGATGAAGAAGGAGCTGGGTGACAATGAGTCTGTGAGCCAGGAGGTAGTGGGAAACGCCCACATCGAGAACTACGCCTTGAAGATGTTCCTCTACGCCGACAACGAAGACAGAGCCGGCTCCTTCCACAAGTACGCAACGCTCCTCCTCCTCTCTCCTCCTCTCTTCTCCTCCTCTCTCCTCCCCTCTCCTCCTCTCTTCGCCTCTCTTCTCCCTTCTCCTGTCCTGTTTTTTTTTTGAAACACTGCACTTCACCTGCCTCCTCTAACATCCTCCCCTTGTCTGTCCCTCTTCTCTCTGCTCTGCTCATCCTCTCTCCCGCTCCCCTCGTTCTATTCGCTCTCCTCTCTCCTCCCCAATCCTCTCCTATCTTTGCTCTCCTCTTCTGTTCTCTCCTCTCTTCTTCGCCCTATTGTCTCTTCTTTCCTTCTTGTTTCTTCTCTCCTCTCTGCTAGATCAACCCTTGTCAGGGGTTGTCCTTTCTAATTAATGTTGTTGTTCATTTTCAACTTGTTACTTCAGCTGTGTTGTCATGGAGGCCTGCCTTGATTCAAAGGGCTGTCGCAAATATTCTAACACACACGCACGCACGCATGCACGCCAGAGATGGAAATTAACTTTTTTGCCCACCAGCCACTGTGGCAGGTAGATTTAAAAATCTACCAGCCACTCATCTTTTTTACCAGCCACTTTTTATACGCTATATATTTTTTAATATGTGCGTACATTTTAAACAATATAATAGTAACAATAGATAAGAAAAGTGTTTTTCATACACATCAGTTGGTGTTACGATGACAAGTTTGGGGATAATTCATCTATACAAAGTATTTTCATTAAAAAACGAATTGACATATTAATAATAAAACAACATGCATGGCTACACCATCATAAATCAATAGGAACATTAGATTTTTTGTATTTACATGTGACTGCATACAAATGTGTCCACACAGACATGGTAACTAACGTATGATAGTAAGCATTATATGCCCTTAACACTAATATTCAGAAGAAAATATGTGTGGAATTCAGTCCAATGCTGAAAATATATCTGTGGCATTCAGTAGGCCAATGCTGTGGTAAAGTGTGTAAAGTATGACCAAGTGTTTCTTTCTGTTCAATAGATAGAACTTTATCAATCCCCTGTAGGAGAAATTTGTTAATGTTTGTCCCTATAAAACAATAATGGTAAAATAATAAATACAAAACATGACGCTAACTCTAAAGTCAAACTGTCCAATCTGAAGGCTCTACTTAACCACTCCCCCTACTCACTTCCACCAATGCGAAGCGAACAGAACTGAGTAGGGGAGGGCGTAGCCTAACTAGTTTGTGAACGACCCATGCCGCTTTCACACCAAAAAGAACCGAGAGCCAGTTCCGGGCTGGTGCTAGGGCCAGTTCCAAACTGGTTCCAGCCTTACCCCAGTTAAGAACCGGTTGGTTTCACACCGGCCAGAGCCAGCCATGGAGCCGGCGTGAGCAACGTCATGACGTCACTGCAAACGTCTCGGCTAGTGAGCTTGGACAGAAGCATACGGCCGACATCTTTCTTTATTCTGGGTGGAAATAGTAACATAGTTACGCCATCAAATGCGTTTATGGAAAAAATTTTAGCGAGAAATGTGCATTTTACTTTCATAATGTTCGCTCGGTGAATGTGAAGGATGTTTGGTTTGATAGTTATGACGAAGAGGGAACGCTCCGTTCACTTGCATGGACATGGACTCATCTAGCTGCGTTGACGTGTTGAACCACCACACAATAGGCGCGCAGAAGAACCCTCGCGCCAGTTTCAAACACAACAACAACAATTTCGTCTTCGATTCAATCCGTGTATGGTTCGTTCTTTGAATATTCCGATTTAAAACAAAATCAGAAAAAACAAAAAAGAACCATACACGGATTCACGACCATTGTTTACTTCGGTGTTTTAAAAAAAGGCCGGTCTTCGTTGGTCTTCCTGTTTATGAAGGTACGGATAACTCCGCCCCCTGCCCCCGGCGTAAAAGCGTTTCTAGTTCTAGCCCAGCTCTAAAGCGGGGCCAGAGTTGAACCGGTTTTTAGGGGCCGGAGCCGGTTCTTTGGCGGTGTGAAACCAAAGCCCTGGCCCTAGCTCCGAACTGGCCCGGAACCGGCCCCGATTTTGCGGCGGTGTGAAAGGGGCACCAGAGAAACGCAACTCAAATTCAATGTGAACATATATTGCCCCTTTCACACCGCCGCAAAATCGGGGCCGGTTCCGGGCCAGTTCGGAGCTAGGGCCAGGGCTTTGGTTTCACACCGCCAAAGAACCGGCTCCGGCCCCTAAAAACCGGTTCAACTCTGGCCCCGCTTTAGAGCTGGGCTAGAACTAGAACCGCTTTTACGCCGGGGGCAGGGGGCGGAGTTATCCGTACCTTCATAAACAGGAAGACCAACGAAGACCGGCATTTTTTAAAACACCGAAGTAAGCAATGGACGTGAATCCGTGTATGGTTCTTTTTTGTTTTTTTCTGATTTTGTTTTAAATCGGAATATTCAAAGAACGAACCATACACGGATTGAATCGAAGACGAAATTGTTGTTGTTGTGTTTGAAACTGGCGCGAGGGTTCTTCTGCGCGCCTAACCTGACGCTTGATCATTGTGTGGTGGTTCAACGCGTCAACGCGCCAACGCAGCCAGATGAGTCCATGTCCATGCAAGTGAACGGAGCGCTCCCTCTTCGTCATAACCATCAAACCAAACATCCTTCACATTCACCGAGCGAACATTAGGAAAGTAAAATGCACATTTCTCGCTAAAAATGTTTCCATAAACGGATTTAATGGCGTAACTATGTTACTATTTCCACCCAGAATGAAGAAAGATGTCGGCCGTATACTTCTGTCCAAGCTCACTAGCGGAGACGTTTGCAGTGACGTCATGACGTTGCTCACGCCGGCTCCATGGCTGGCTCTGGCCGGTGTGAAACCAACCGGTTCTTAACTGGGGTAAGGCTGGAACCAGTTTGGAACTGGCCCTAGCACCAGCCCGAAACTGGCTCTCGGTTCTTTTTGGTGTGAAAGCTGCATATGAGGCTTTAATAAAATCCCGGACGATTTTGAAATTCCGACACACATTTTTTAAAAGTGTGTCAAAAAGAGGGCATGTCCGGGCAAAAGAGGACGTCTGGTTACCCTACGTGTGGCGTATGAGCGTGTGCATTGGTTGAATTGCGTGTGTCTCACGCCGAAGGCGTGAGACTTGAGAGCCCTGTTACCGATATTATGCCGGATATTGACAGTCGCAGTTCAGCAAAAGAGGCGTAGAGGAAGAAGGTTGTGGAGAATGGTTGTGGAACTGTGCAGCGCCGTATAACGAATGTATTAGATATGCAAATTTGATCGGACCTGACTGGAAAGTATTACCCGCCACAGTGGCGGGTGAAGTGACACAATTCACCCGCCACCATACACAAATGCATACACCATGCATACACAAACACACAAATGGTTTCAGTTCCTTGTCCAAACTGCAAATAATTAGTTTCGTGTTTTCATTATTTTGTGGATGCATATCTCTCTGAATGTGTTTTTCTATGTGTGTGTGTCGGTGACTACGTTTAACGGTGTGTGTATGTGTGTGTAGGTATAACTATGTGGGCATGTATGTGTTGATATTGAAGTGTGTGTCGTTGACTAGTTCAGCGTGTGTGTGTTACCATTTGTTTTGGTGACTAGTAGGGCTGTAACGATACACAAACTCACGATTCGGTTTGTATCACGATTTTTGACCCACGGTTCGATACATCCCACGATTTTTTGAAATTTAAAAAGCATTTTATTTAAACAACACTTATACCAATTAACTTAATGTAACATTTAATAACAAATAATTTGGAACACTGAACAGATTTGAACAGAAAGAATACTATTAAAGTATAGCTAAATGAATAAAGAAATAACGTGTGGGAGGATGCTTTTTTCAACTGTTTTGTTGGTTTAGTCAAATATCCTTATTAGCACTTCTTATTAGGCTATGTAGCTTAAATAATGACATAATCAGGCCGTATAGAATGCAACATGTTTAATAGCCTAACTTTCAATAGATGGAGAAAAACCTGAATGTCATGAACGTCGCAATAACGAGGCGTTACGAGTAGCATATGTGTGTGCGCCAGAATGGCAATGTGCGTATGCGTGTGTGAGTGACGTCAGCGAGTGAGTGGACGAGCGAGGAGAGCGAGCGGTAGCGCGTGTGTCTAGTGAAGAAGCGAACGAGTCCGGTAGAATAAAGTACCCATCCTGTCAATAATCGGTGGCCGCTTCATTCCGACCTACAAGCAGACAAACTGCCAGTCAAATCACACAAAACACTAGAGACAGGATCACACAGGCCCCCTCTGGATAAATGTCGTTCATATCGCATATGAGCACTTCGACGGCTGTGGAGAAATGCGATCCTCCGTAGCGACGGAGGATTGCAGTCGCATACTTACGGCATCGATAGGAGGGGGCGCTGTCAGCAGACTATTATTTAGACAAATTATTAGCAAATTTCAATCGGACAATTTGACCGCAGAGTTAGAAAGGGCGTATCGCGCTTCTGCCTTCTCACACCGCGAGACAGGTTCGTGGCTTTGAGTATCGCGATTTTCGGTTTGATACGCGTATCGTTACAGCCCTAGTGACTAGGTGTAAATGTGTCTGTGTAGATGCGTGTTCTGGTATTCACGTATGTGTGGGTGTTACTGTGTGTGTGTGTGTGTGTGTGTGTGTGTGTGTGTGTGTGTGTGTGTGTGTGTGTGTGTGTGTGTGTGTGTGTGTGTGTGTGTGTGTGTGTGTGTGTTAGGGCTTTGACTCCGAACTTCGTTATTCGAATATAATTCGAATATCAAAAAATAAATCAAAATTCGAACGAATATTAGGCAGGCAGCCCTTAATATTCAAACCTGTTATGGGCAGGCCAAGAGGGAGAGACGTTGGAGAACCCGAGTTTGTCGGTGCCTAGGTCAGGTGTAACTTTTCTAGATATGCCTGTAAGAGGCGCTTTATCAACACATGGATGACTCAGACAGGGCCATGTTATAAATCTCAACATCTAGCTGCCTCGTGCTAAACCTATTAACCTTGGGCTCACCGTCACCCCCATCCAGCCTTGAACTAGACATTGATGGGATTTAATGGGGATGTGCCCTGCTCAAGAGAAGCACGGTATTTATTTGGTAATAAGAGGAAGTTATTTACAAACCTCCACAGATTTGATCTGGTGTGGCCAGTTGAGTGAGTTAGTCAAAGAGTGACAGTGAGTGAGGAAGTGAGGGACATTTGTGCAGCCCTTATCAGTATTCCTCAGAAGTGATCCATAATATCACCACCACCTATCATCATCTCTCGTCCGATAAGTGTGTTTTGACTGAGTTCTCCCCGTCGGGAACAATCAATGCCATCTAAATGGACCACATGAGCACATTTCTAAGTGGTTGAACTCCTCACGTTGCGCTCAACACGGAGCCCCTGCTGTGTTGTCAAGACTACCCCCTCGCCACGGCAATGGGGCATGCAGTGTGCTGACAGCGACGCAAAGAAGTTGTGTCGATGAAACAAGTTAGCTTTCTGTTGGGGAAATTAATACATGTTGGATTGTGCATTGGAAAAATCTATTTGTATACATGTCGCCTATCAGACCTAAATGATGTTTAACATTTGATTGATTAAGTTGTTTCTTTACAACATGACTTGTTTGCCCTGAAAACGACGGCTTTGAAGATGTTTTTGATCCAAGCATAATGGAAAATTTAATTAGCTTTCATTAAATCAAATAGTGTTGAAAAAACTGCTGTGTAAAAAAACACTTCAAACTGTAAGGTATGGCGTTAAACATAGTGACACAATATTTGATCGACCTATAATCACACCAAGAACAAGAGGTTTGGATGGATCCAAAATAAGTATTATGAAACGCGGACACATTCGCATACATTTACCTACAGTCCACCGGAAATACATTTACCAACAGTCCACACACACATTCATTCACAAGGAGTCCACACTCACACACATTTACCAACAAACACATTTCCTTCAGAAAGGAGGTGTGCGGTATTGGCCTTACAGTTGAGCGGGTCCCAAGCAGTGTTGCCACAGTTACCTTGAAAAAGTAATCAGATTACTGATTATTAGTTACTCCTTAAAATAGTTAGTTAGTTACTTAGTTAGTTACTTTACTGATTACTTGATTTTAAAAGTAACTAAGTTAGATTACAAGTTACTTTATTAGTTACATCTAGCTGCGACAACAACCCCTGCCGCCTCAAAATAACGGTCAACAACTGGTCTTCCACCCTCCCCCCCCTGTCAACAATTCTGCGCAGGGGGCTGGTAGGGGGCATTTGGGCCCATCAGTACCTCTTGTATAAAGGGCCCAGAATTTGGTGCTACGGCCCTGGGTGCACACACTGACACACAGCTTTCAGCCGCTTCCGCCAACTTTTAATGCGTAGACAAAATATCACTGCACGCTTTACGGGGCGACCAGCGCTTTAATTCACTTAGCGGTTCACCACTGCTGTTTATTCTTTTGATTTAGGTTCATTTAGTTTCCCCTCCCCAGAGGTACGGATAAACACTGTTCAGGTTCACCGAACACACACACCCACACACGCACATGCACACGCACACAGGAGCAGGTATTTAAAGGTTTATGGAGGTGTGTGGTAGTCTTCCTGTTGCAGGCCCTCTGTTTCACAAGGAGCCCATTCACCAGGAAGCTCTCTAGTGTGTGTGTGTGTGTGTGTGTGTGTGTGTGTGTGTGTTTGTTTTTCCATGGGTGTTTTAGTGGATGACATGCAAGCAAGTTTGTGTTTACATGTGTTTGTTTGAGTGTGTGTGTGTGTGTGTTTGAACATATTAATTGGTGTGCTTGTGTATGTTTTCACCCTCTGTTTTAGTTTGTGTTTAAGCTTCCTTCGCCCAAAGGTTGGTTTGTGAGTGTGTATGTAGGCATTAATGTATGTGACATGTTTGTAAATGTGTTTGCTGTGTGTGTGTGTGTGTTTGTTGTGTGTGTGCGATTGCGTTTGCAAGTTTTTATGACCGTTTACTGTTTCTGTGATCATAGCATGTGACCTGGAACCACTCAACATACACACACACACACACACACACACACACACACACACACACACACACACACACACACACACACACACACACACACACACACACACACACACACACACACACACACACACACACAGTGTGCCATGCCCAGGGCCTGTCCGGGCTGCACGATTCCTCTGAACTCTGGTAGCCTCTCAGAAGTTAAACTCTAAATAGTTGCCAGGTCCCACAGTGGCTGCAGTCCCACTGACAAGTTCTGGTCCCCTGCAGTGTGTGTGCATGCTACCAACAACTGTACTCTGATAACCCAGATTTAAGAGTGTAGGCAATGTGGAAATACCGTAAAAAACATTAAACAAACCTTTGTTTGTTGGTCTTAAAATAAGAGTTGCAGATACGTATCATGTGTTTGGATTATTGTTAAGCATTTACCTAAACTCTATTACTTTAACCCTTTCTGTCTCTTTCCCTCTCTGTCTGTCTCTTCCTGTCTCTCTGTCTCTGTCTGTCTCTCCCTCCATCGCTCTCCTCCCAGGAACATGATCAAGTCCTTCTACACGTCCAGTCTTTTGTTCGACGTCCTGTCCGTGTTCGGTGAGCTGTCTGAAGAGGTAATGCCCTGGTGCAGAGCTTACGGCTACACTCAGTTTAAACCAAGTCTTACTTACTTTTTAAGTTCAACATCTTTTTATCCTCTTTTTATTTATTTATTTATTTATTGTTGGTCTTTATATCTTAAGGTTATCTGATTCATCTTTATTTATTTATATATTTAAATATAATATATGAAGTTGCCTCATGGATTACAATACAAACCCTTTGTGTAACTGTTGACAATTGTTTATGAACTATTATTACTAAATGTTACTTTGCAAAGCAGTGAACCTTGTGGCCACAGGTGGTAACTGCACACATATATCCCTCCTCTCATCACTTTAGACTAGTTTTCATATTTCAACAGCACTTCAGGATGCATAAGGTGTAGTAGATTAAGTTGCCCAGAAAACATATGCATGAATGAAATCATCCACTCCACTCCGTGCCCCATGGGTCTCTCATAACCACCCCATGGCCCCGCCAGGGCCCCCCCCATAACCCGAACATGGCCCCCCCATGGCCCGGCCATGGCCCCCCCATGGCCCGGCCATGGCCCCCCCATATCCCCCCCATGGCCCCTCCATGGCCCCTCCATGGCCCCTCCATGGCCCCTCCATGGCCCATCCATGGCCCCTCCATGGCCCTTCCATGGCCTATCCATGGCCCCTTGATAGCCCTCCCATTGCCCCTCCATGGCCCCCTCCATGGCCCCTCCATGGCCCCTCCATGGCCCTTTCATGGCCTATCCATGGCCCCTCGATCGCCATCCCATGGCCCCTCCATGGCCCCCTCCATGGCCCATCCATGGCCCCTCGATAGCCAACCCATGGCCCATCCATGGCCCCCTCCATGGCCCATCCATGGCCCCTTGATAGCCCTCCAATGGCCCCTCCATGCCCCCCCAAGGCCGCTAAAAACAAGGGAGTGGCATAGGGGAACAGTCGCGCAGTTTTGTCTACTCCACATCATAACTCATTTCCCAGCCCGTGAGAAGTGATCAATGCTTCCTGCAGCTCACCCAGTGAAGTCAGGCTGATCACAGGCTTCAAAATGTTTGGCTGCTGGGTGGTGCGATTAGATGCCGACCTCCCCAGTAGATTGTTGGCAATAGATTGTGTGGTGACTATTCACCAGTTGAATGTCAACTATTCAGTCTTGACGTACTTACTATCATAACTGGCTCTATCTGTGTTATATTTTCCAACCAGACTTTGGATCAGGAAATGTGTAAGGGGATTTTTTTAGTTATTTTTATATGATACATTCCTGTTCTCTTTGTTCTAAAAGCGCCCTGGATAATAGCCCTCATTGGTAAATATAATAACATGTGTGTGTGGTGGTACAGATTAAGGTAAAAAACCTGGTCTTAGCGTTAGTCTTTAGCTAAACAAATATCTAGGCCCATTCCTCAACTCTGTGTTGTTGTTTTAACCAAGCCAACTCCTACTCTTATCTGGAACCAACAGCACTTCACCAGTCACCTGGTTCCCATTAAGACCATGTATGAATCACCTTTCTCCTTTCTCCCCATCTCCTTCTCTTGCCTCTTCCTTCTCCTCCTCCTCCTCTCCTTAACCTTCTCTTCCTCCTTCTGTCTCATCTCTTTTCCTCTCCTCTTCCTACTGTCGTCCTCTCCTCTTTACCCTCTCCTCTCCTCTCTCCTTTCCTCCCTTTCGATCCTTCACCTCTTCGGCTTACTCCCCTCTCAACACGTTCTCCCCTCTCATCGCCTCTCTCCTCCTCTCATCTCTTTCTCCACGTGCTCCTTCTCCTCCACTTCTCATCTTCTCTTTCCCCCCCCTCCCCCTTCAGAACATCCAACACAGGAAGTATGCACGTTGGAAGGCCACCTACATCCACACCTGTCTGAAGGAGGGAGAGACACCTGTGGCTGGGCCCCTGGCCATGGAGGGGGAAGAAGGTAGAACACACACACACACACACACACACACACACACACACACACCACACACACACACACACACACCACACCACACCACACCACACCACACACACACACACACAGAGAGAGAGACACACCGATTTTCAGAACTGTTACTCCTCCAGGTTTTCCTGGTTTACAACACGCATTTAATGATAGTCCTGTCACTCCCCTGTACTAAATCTACCTCTCTCGACCACTATACCCCGCTCTCCCTGCACTAAATCTACCTCTCTCTACACCCACACCCCTCTCCCCCTACACAAAATCTACTTCTCTCGACCACTACACCCCTCTCTCCCCTGCACTACCCCTCTCTAGCCAAATAAACAACTACAACTCTTTCTACCACAACATAAAACCATCTCTCCCTCTGACACTATATCAAACTCCTTATCTCTCTCTGACAAAATGTCCCTCCTCTTCACACATTACTTTCTCATTCACTGTCTATCTCTTAATGTGTGTGAGTCAAAAGGTTTTGATTCCAGTGTGTTTGAATGCTTTGGTTTCACATAACAAGTGTGTGTTTAAGGGTGGTCAATGTTTTGTGTAGATGTGTGTGCATGATTGTTGTTGGCCTTTGAGGTAATACAATAGCCCAAGCTCACAATATCTAACCTTTAACAGGAAGGTGTGCGTTTGCATGTGTGGTGATATTATGGTATACCTGAGAAATCAGGCTTAAGTAGATCATGACGTCTTGACCTACTAAAGCCCGTAGAAATCAGCTAGAGCAACACGCCGCATATGTTCTCACGCACACATGTTCTCACTTCATCTTTCCAACGCCCAAGCACGCGTGAGCTGGGTCCTTCAAATTCCCTCCATGTCCTATTAGCTCTCTGTCTCTCTCTCTCTCTCTGTCTCTGTCTCTGTCTCTCTCTCTCTCTCTCTCTCTCTCTCTCTCTCTCTCTCTCTCTCTCTCTCTCTCTCTCTCTCTCTCTCTCTCTCTCTCTCTCTCTCTCTGTCTCTGTCTCTCTCTCTCCCCGTCTGTCTCTCTCTCCCCGTCTCTCTCTCTCTCTCTCTCTCTCTCTCTCTCTCTCTCTCTCTCTCTCTCTCTCTCTCTGTCTCTGTCTCTCTCTCTCCCCGTCTGTCTCTCTCTCTCCCCGTCTGTCTCTCTCTCTCTCTCTCTCTCTCTCTCTCTCTCTCTCTCTCTCTCTCTCTCTCTCTCTCTCTCTCTCTCTCTCTCTCTGTCTCTGTCTCTCTCTCTCCCCGTCTGTCTCTCTCTCTCCCCGTCTGTCTCTCTCTCTCTCTGTCTCTGTCTCTGTCTCTGTCTCTGTCTCTCTCTCTCTCTCTCTCTCTCTCTCTCTCTCTCTCTCTCTCTCTCTCTCTCTCTCTCTCTCTCTCTCTCTGTCTCTGTCTCTCTCTCTCCCCGTCTGTCTCTCTCTCCCCGTCTCTCTCTCTCTCTCTCTCTCTCTCTCTCTCTCTCTCTCTCTCTCTCTCTCTCTCTCTCTCTCTCTCTCTCTCTCTCTGTCTCTGTCTCTCTCTCTCCCCGTCTGTCTCTCTCTCTCCCCGTCTGTCTCTCTCTCTCTCTCTCTCTCTCTCTCTCTCTCTCTCTCTCTCTCTGTCTCTGTCTCTCTCTCTCCCCGTCTGTCTCTCTCTCTCCCCGTCTGTCTCTCTCTCTCTCTGTCTCTGGTGTACATTGTCAGCAACAAGCTAGAGCAAACCACCTGCCCACTAGTCCACTAGACCACTAGAGTTAACCACTAGACCACCAGACCAATAGAGTAGACCACTAGACCACTAGAGTAGACCACTAGACCACTAGAGTAGACCACTAGACCACCAGACCACTAGAGTAAACCATAGACCACTAGAGTAAACCACTAGCCCACTAGAGTAAACCACTAGCCCACTAGAGTAAACCACTAGCCCACTAGAGTAAACCACTAGACCACTAGAGTAAACCACTAGACCGTAAACCACCTGCCCACTAGCTGGTAGGTGTGTACTCCCTCTCTGCTTGCACAAGGTGGAATGCAGGAGGTCTAACGGGACTGAAAGAGACCATAACACATTGCTTTGGGCTTCTGTTTTTGAGCCAATCTAAATGTCTGAGCACGCAGTGGGCGGTGGGCTTGTTTTCCCCAAGTGGTTCCCAGGCACCCAACAGGGGTTCAGCTAACACAGTAATGGCAAAGAAGAGCAAGTGTCGTAAGTGTTGTTCCCAGACACACAGAGTACAACATTTACTCGCCCTCTCCGCAGGAAGTCTGTGTTTTAAACAGGGTTTGCTGCCGGAAAATAAACCAAAAAACACATTTGCTGATATCTGGCGAACACTTCAATAAAGTTATGTTCAAGGCTGCCATTTGGGCACTTCTTCACCAGAAAATTTATGCTGCTATTCATTTGGATTTACGAAGTGGTAAAGTCGCAAATCTCCCTGCTTTCTTGCGGCATTTCACTGAGGCACGCCCCCTTTTGGTCGTAGTATCTCGTAGCTTTCAAAGTAGAGCGAGCAGAGCTGTACAACTTGCAAAGAAGATGGCTGCGCCCATAGTTAATGGGGGATGAGTTGTATTTTCTTTCTATTTGTACCACGTTGGTGGTTTTAATGTCGTTTTTAAAACCTCTTACACACTTGATTTCATTGCTGCTTTAATCCGGTCACCAATATATGTATTGCACGGTCTTGCTTTGTGTGCAATTCAATGTAAAGTTTTGTTTTGAAGCTGGTTTGCTAAAGAGGCTATGTTGCTAATGATGACTAGCCTGCTACTACTCCCCCTCGTGGCTCGACAGAAACACAAATGGCAAACTGGAAGGCTGGAGCAAGGGAAATACGTCACGTTCTCGCTGAAGCTCGTCGTTCATACCAGCGTACCATCCAAATGGATAGCAGCATTAGAATAACCGAGCAACATGGCTGCTCTAAATGTGCGTGACATCATGTGAAACCCTCGTACTAGGCCTTTTGTCTGTACTATGTAATACGGGAGAGGAGCAGGTGTTAGCCCTTATAAGGAGCTCCTTCCTGTTTCCCATTCAGCACACTGTGGGAGGGGCTCGTGTCCCAGGGCCTGAGTCAAAACCACACAGGACTCAAACCCTGCTTAAGTAGGTTAGCAACCTCTGGCCCTCACACTAGTTAGGAAATCGGTTTGTCTGTGTTTTTCTCTGTCTGTCTAAGTCTGGCTGTCTCTCTGTGTCTCTCTTGACCTCTCTGTGTCTGCTTGACTCTTTCGTCTGACTGTCTGTCTAACTGACTATATTATTTCTCTGTCTGACACACTGCCTGCCGTGAACATGCTCATTATTATTAATAAAAAATTCAGTGGTAAAACACACACACACACACACGCACACGCACACGCACACACACACACACAGAAAAATGCAGAAAGTGACATACGTCACTGTAAACACAGACAAAAAGGTGTGACTCACAGACACACACAATCACACTCACACACGTCCATAATACAGAAAGACCATTGTTTCAGGGCTGCATCGACTCCTGAACACTTACCGGTAGCTGGACATGTTTAACGATGAATATGGGAACATGGAAAGAGAGAGTGGGTGAGAGAAATGGAGACTAGGGGAGAGAGACTCCGATGGTGAATACAAAACTGAAAGAAGGGGTTTCTCTGACCCATTTGTCAGTGGAAAGTAAACACATTGCCAGGGTTTCAGTTGATTGAAATTCACATGGAAAACATGGGAATAAGAAAGTATGAGAGAGAGAGGGAAGTAGAGTGGCTGAGAAAGGAGAGAACCCAAAACAAGAAGGAAATAATAGAAGGTGTTGGAACGGGACCCGGCCCGGGGGACCCGACCTTCTTGCCAGATTCCCCCCCTGGTTTACTGTGCAGGTGGGCTTGTGGCTGCGCTGGCTGTCTGTGGCCGATGCACTTACCCAGGGGCCCGGGGACCTTATGTACCCTAGGGGCCCCGGGACTGATGTGCTGCTGGCTCACTGGTGCTCAGGGCGGTCAGAGCACCCAGCCGAGTGCGGTGCAACACGGGGAACCTTCCAGTGATGGCTCGGGTGCCAGTGGAGCTAAGGTCACACTGGAGGGCTGGCCGGGGACAGGGTGGGTAGCTTACCCGCATCCCCACAAAGTGTGTGTGTGTGTGTGTGTGTGTGTGTGTGTGTGTGTGTGTGTGTGTGTGTGGCTGTTGAACTGTTGTCCCTCGGTTGATTTTCCCCTCCATTCATTCTCCTTCAGTATCAACAGCACAACATGTTCCACTTGTGTAACATGAACTGCTAACCAGAGCTCTTTAAGAGCAGAGGTTTCCATCCATACCAGCCAGTGTGATGCATTGAGATCATTAGCATTCTGCACAACTCTCAGTGAACAACAAGGTAAAAGTTCTCCAGAGGATTTTGAAGTCAACAACTTCCTAACCAATGCAGCATAAGGATCAAATCAGTTTGGGTAGGACTAGTAGGGGCTGGAACCAGGCATGAATACAGATACTGGTTGAAATGGTAGATTTTCAAAGTAAAGGTTTTGCTTTCTGTCTGCCACCACTACCGTAATGGCCTAAGTTCAGTAAGTTCAGCAACCCATTGGCCCAACCTGTTTGACATCGGGGCTCGTCCAATCAGCAGTAGTGTGGTTGATTCAGGTGATGGTCTGATTACAGGCAGCAGTGTTGATGAAGAAATGCAGGCTATATGCACTATTAATACTATAGCCCCTATGAAGAGAGACAGGTACGCAAAGCGACAGACATCCTCTTAAAGGCAGACGGACCAATAGTATGTGCACAACTTTACCATATGTTTCGTGGCAGGTTTCCCCACTGTATCTGGTATCAATTATCTTTACATTCCTGTGTGTGTATGTGAGTGTGTGTGTGTGTTGGCGTTCTCGTGTGTGTGTGTGTGTGCCTGCACATTTTCTTGTTCTAATGGTGTGTGTGTGTGTGTGTGTGTGTGTGTGTGTGTGTGTGTGTGTGTGTGTGTGTGTGTGTGTGTGTGTGTGTGTGTGTACATTTTTGCAGTCCATTCTGTTCTTGTGTGTGTGTGTGTGTGTGTGTGTGTGTTGGTGTTTTCGTGTGTGTGTGTGTGAGTGTGCGCCTGCAAATTTTCGAGTTCTATTCTGTTGTGTGGATGTTGGCGTTTCTGTGTGTTTTTGTGCGTTCACATTCCCGTCGCATGCCGCCATTTCTCTCCCAGGTGTCCTTTCCTCGGGGAACCCCCCCCCCCCCCCCCTCCTCTCCCCACCCGTAGAAGCATGTGATCCGTGTTGTGCGAGCGTGACCCCCTCCTCTGTTGTGAGAGCCGCCTGTGGTCCCCCACCCTCCTTCTCCCAGTGGTTCTGTCAGAGGGGCGCTGGGGAGACTGGGCCTCACCATTACTCATGTCCCGGTCTTCCACCGGCCGCTGGAGGGGAAAGCCCTCCTCGGCTCTCCTGCTGTGGCTCTCTCTCGATCCCCTTCTCGCCCCTCGCTGAAGTCTGTGCTCAAATCTCTCCGTCTGTCTTTTAGCACTCTCTTTATATGTATTATATATCTCCTTTCTCTCTCCATCTGCCTCTCTTTCTCTCTCTGTATGTATCTCTGTGTCCTCTCCCCCTCTTTCCTCTTTTCCCTCTTCTCTCTCTCTCTATCCATCTCTCTGTATCTCTCCCCCTCTCTCCATCTGTATCTCTCCCTCTCTCTCTCTCCCTCTCTCTGCATCTCTCTCCCTCTCTGTCTCCCTCCCTCCTCTCTCTCTCTGTATCTCTCTCCCTCCCTCTCTCCCTCTCCCTAGTGACTCAGCCAGGTTCATCGAGGGGCTTGTTGTTCTTTGACATCCCTTTCTCTGCAGATCAGCTCTGAGTGCACCACCACTCCCATCCAAATCCATTTCTTACACTGAAGCACAAAACACGCAGACACACACAGACATTTCCGTGTTCTACTGTGTTTTCCACCAAGTTTCCTCCTGAACCTTGACCTTAAAAGGAGACTAAATGTGTTGGCACTTTTAGCTGAAAATGTTATCATTTGCGACTTGCAGCGAATTCTTTAATAAATTGATGTCAGCGGAGGACATATACAGAAACGGGAACGCAACACAGAATCTGCTCCATTGACAATATGTTGAAAAAGCATAAAAGTCACGTGACTTAGATATTGCACAATCATTACAATTCTCGGCTTTACTGGGCGCCTCCACCACCAGGACCCCGGGTGGTGATGTTGAAATGATGAAAAACGGTTTATTGTAGGTAAACCGGTCCAGTTTGAAGATAATTATGCAAGCAGGACATGTCTGCACGTTGTTTGTTAGTTTAAACGCTTGCATACTGATTGCTCGATGCACAACAGGTGTGCGGCCTCACCCAGCCCCAGAGTCCGATCCGTCTGACTCCGTCCAGGTGAGGCTGCTTCAACCAGCCATCATCCACACACACGCGCACACACACACACACTCCACAAATTGTCCTCCACATTGTTCGATATCGCCAGGTGCACTTCATTATATATTTCATTATTATTGTCTGTCAGAAACAACGCACAACGCTGTACATGTTCCCCGGCCGCAGAGCCAACGCAGAGGAGGAAGACTGGTGTTTAAGCTCTGGGAGGACATGTCCCCCGCAGAGAAGGACGACTGGTGTGTAAGCTCTGGGGGGGCCGTGCGTATTGGCCTACCCTCGGGTCCCCAGCAGATTGAGGGGTGTGTGAGGGTTGTGGTGGGAAGGGCGTGTGAGGGACGTAGGAGGGGCGTGGGAGAGGTGAGGGGCGTGGGAGGGGCGTGGGAGGGGCGTGGGAGGGGCGTGGGAGAGGTGAGGGGCGTGGGAGGGGCGTGTGAGGGACGTAGGAGGGACGTGGGAGGGGCGTGGGAGGGGCGTGGGAGGGACGTGGGAGGGGCGTGGGAGGGGCGTGGGAGGGGCGTGGGAGGGACGTAGGAGGGGCGTGGGAGGGGCGTGGGAGGGACGTAGGAGGGGCGTGTGAGGGTCGTGTGAGGGACGTAGGAGGGACGTGGGAGGGGCGTGGGAGGGACGTAGGAGGGGCGTGGGAGGGACGTAGGAGGGGCGTGGGAGGGACGTAGGAGGGGCGTGTGAGGGGCGTGTGAGGGACGTGGGAGGGGCGTGGGAGGGACGTAGGAGGGACGTGGGAGGGGCGTGGGAGGGACGTAGGAGGGGCGTGTGAGGGACGTAGGAGGGGCGTGGGAGGGGCGTGGAACCCTGCGAATATCCGCCTGATCGCTAGACTGAGATGTGTAGGATTCAGCCCTTAGGCCGCTCCCATTGACGTCTGAACCCAGAGCCTGGCCCATTCCCCTCGGTGCCAGTCCACCCACGTGTTTACACTACTCGGGAGCGGCGCTATGTAACTTAAGCAGCGTAGACATCAGTTTGGTTCAAGATTTTCTGACCTTTATCGCCCCGGACAAACAGTTTTTTCATTTAAATGAGAGGAACAAACCCTGCGTGGCCTGGGCCATGGGTGGCTGGGTTTTAATCCTCACAACAAATTACAGATGACAAAAGTAAGCGCTGAGGGGAACATAGTGCAGCTTCAGATGAGGGCTCCTTGCGTGCCTTGGGTAGCAGAGCATGGCATCAACACTGTCAGGATTAGGGGTTTCCTTCCCACTCAGACCACCCACTACATATACTCCCAGCATTTTGTATTGTGGGGCATTGGGCATCCTCTGAACGTCACGTTGAATATACGTCAACTTAACTGAACCCCTGGAGTACTACCAGCCTACCCTGTGGGCCTGTACCAACTGGTTATCTGTCCGTCATATATCTGGGTGGGTTCTCCCATTTGTGGTGTATTGAAATGAGATGGCTGAAAATGGCGTTTTATTGGATTTCCTGTTGAATATTGCAATTTGGCATACTCTACTAAATGATACTGTATTGGATTTTGTAGAGCTAACAGATTCAGGGCGACAGGAACTTTTAACACACTGAATCTGTGTCAAGGGGTGTTACCATCTAACCCTTACATCAGTTACCTCATCAGCACACGCTTGCGCTCTGATGTCATCAGTGGCCCCGGGCTTCCTCATTGGCTGTCAGAGCGCCAAGTGTTGATTACCATCAGGGCACACCCTGCGGGCCTCCCTCAGGTCCTCACTCTGGTCCTCCCTCCGGCCTGTTGCAGTCCCCATCCTGTGGTGTCGTGATCGTGGACCGGTTCACGTTAGTGAACTGTAGCCCTCTCCAAGCATTAGTGAAAGACTGTGGTTTTTACCAGTGGAATTGTGTCCCCCAGTAGAATACTTTGGTTGTACTGGGCAGCTCCCAGTGTCCATCCACTAAAAGCCTATGGTAGTACTGTTGAGATTCTGATTGTACTGGACAGTGTCTGGGCTGTCAGTATAGAGGGTAAAAGCTGATCACAAACTGTGGTTGTACTGGGCCGTTCCCAGTGTACACCAGTCCAATGTTGTGGTTTAAGTGGGCAGCTCCCAGTAAGCAACACTCAAACAGAGTTTGTAATAGCAATCAGTAGAAGATTGTGGTTATACTGGGCAGCTCCCAGTAAGACACTCAAACTGAGTTTCTCATGGCCATCCGTAGAAGGCTGTGTTTATACTGGGCAACTCCCAGTATAATCACACAACACTGTGTAGTGGGCAGTTTCAGCAGTAAAACCCGGTGTTCAACTGAAAAAGTATTCCTAAATCAGAGTGTATATCGAGTCGACCTGTCTGAAATAATAACGGCATCAAAACAATAACCACACGCATGAACGAACGTGACACCTTCTCCAGAGAGCCAGCAGCTGTCAAGTCTGAGTCTGGTCGGCCTCGTCCCGTCTCCCAGCCTCGCACTTGCAGTGTGCATCTTAAATCTAGAGGGATAGAAGTTATTCAACGCATTAAACTCCTACGAATTATGGCGATCTGACACTGGGAACTGAAGAGGCGATCACTGGTGTGAGTCCAGTGTGTCTTGCGGTGCACTCCTGCCCAGGGGATGAGGCTTCCAAGCAAAGCCGTCAGGCATCAGCACGTCTCTCTATAAAGCCAGCGGTTATTTCTTCACAATAGGCTAATTGCAAAGTACCCTGCCCTAAACAATAGCCTGACTAATCGCAAAATGAGATACGGCTACAATACTGGATGCCAATTGATTATAATGCTTGTTCAAAGTGTATCCGCTAGCACTTCAACCGTAAAAGAGCAGTTCAAACACTAAGTATTAAGTGTGGATCCAGTGTGACTGTAACGCATGCTGCATATAATACACGGTCACCTGTGTTTAGATCTGTGTGCATTGGTGGAATCTATCGCAGACTTTTTTTCAACCACCAAAAAGGCGCCTAAAAAAAAAGCGTGTGCAAGAGTTCACTCGTTAAGATTAAGGCTGTGTATTCGGTTGGGGGATTTCTAGCATCTCTAATACATACCATTGGATAAATAGATGTTATCTAAGCAGGAGTTAGGCCAGCCATCTCCGTTGTAGGGAACAGTCAACCCTCGTAACTCCTGCAGGGTATACATATATATGAGAGAGAGAGAGAGAGAGAGAGAGGGACTTAAAAGTGGTAATCAGATTAAATGCTAATAAATCTATTACCTTTCAAACATATGCTGAGCGCTTGAGAGAGAGAGAGGGGGCTGAGCAGATCAATGTGCTGTTGCTTTGCAGTGAAACCCTTTACTAGATTTGATTCGATTTGATGTTAAGTCAAATCTAATTGATTAAGGAAGAAAAAATGATCCGTCACCAAATATACTTTGGCGGCTGTTCATTTACATAAGCACCCTGCCCAAGGACAGTCTGAACAGGGAGCAGCAGGGAATCTTAGAGGTCACAATAAACAAATCTGGAGGAAACACGCTGGGCCAGCAAAACATGTTTTCTTTTGATGAGGTGTGGCTGCTGAGGAGGCAGTTAGTGTTACAGTCCTGGAAGAGGGGAACCACCCCCCTTTTAACTCAATGTTATGCTCTTTCTTTCTTAATCCTTCTTTCTTTAGTTCTGTTTCTTCCTTTGCCCTTGTCGTTTCTTCATACTTTTATTATTTCTCACTCCTCATGTCTCCTTTATTTCTGTTGTGTCAGGCAACTTTAAAGTGAATGTTAATTTAGTCTATAAAGATTATGGTTTTGAAAGATTTTAAATTACTTTTATTCTCTCTCTCTCTCTCTCTCTCTCTCTCTCTCTCTCTCTCTCTCTCTCTCTCTCTCTCTCTCTCTCTCTCTCTCTCTCTCTTTCTCTTCCTCTCTCTCCCTCTCTCTCTCTCTCTCTCTCTCTCTCTCTTCCCCTCTCTCTCTCTTCCTCTCTCTCTCTCTCTCTCTCTCTCTCTCTCTTCCCCCCTCTCTCTCTCTCTCTCTCTCTCTCTCTCTCTCTCTCTCTCTCTCTCTCTCTCTCTCTCTCTCTCTCTCTCTCTCTCTCTCTCTCTCTCTCAGATGAGGAGGAAGGAGCCGACGGGGGTTTCTACGACCCGGGCCCCTCATCGGGGGGCTCGTTCAGGGGCCCTCAGCCCCAGGTTCCTCCGGACCAGGGTGCCCTGGGGCCGGGGGGACCTGCCCCAGGAATAGGCTTCACACCTGGGCCAGGTCCAGGGCCCATGGGGCCTCCGGTGGGGCCCGGCTCCAACTACAACAACATCCACATCCCCCCCGGCGCCCACGCCCCGGCCAACACTCCAGCAGAACTACCTCCGGCAGCAGGTGACACACACACACACACACACACACACACACACACACACACACACACACACACACACACACACACACACACACAGGCAAGGATACACGCACATGCTCTCATGCATCAACGCTCAGGCGCACACAGACGCATGCGCACACAAGCACGCACATATTCATGCACGCATACACATGAACACACGTACACAGACCCACGTAAAAAAAAAACACGTGAACAAATACACACAGACACACACAGTGTTGGGGTGTCAGCGCAGCTCCCAACACTGGCGGTGGTGGGGGGGGCCTCTGACCAAACGGGGTTCTTTATTTAACACACACACTGTGGCTCGCTGCTGCATCGATGTTGGGCTTGCATGTTTGTGTGTATGTGTTTGTTTGTGCGTGTTCGTGTGTTCTTTTAAGAACTTGTGTGTGTGTGTGTTTTCGGTAAAGTGTGAGTTTGTGTGTGTTGCCACTGCTTGACTAATCACTGCGGGCTTATCTCTAGATGCAGTGCATTCCATCCAATATCAGAGCACCGCACTGCGCTACATAAATCATCATTCATTGCATCAATCTTCTGTTTCTCTCACTATGATAGGCTGATGTCTTAACATTTCTGAGCCGTGATTGGCGGACCCTTTGACGTGCGTTGACATTGAGTGTTTTGATTGGACAGGAGGGCCAGAGAGACCCATGCCTCTGCCCAGATCAATGCCAAGTACGGACCCCGCACTGCTTAGCGCCACACAGGAGGGTGAGAACACACACAGATAGTCACACCCACATGAACACACACATTTATTTATTTATTTATATAACACACACACACACACACACACACACACACACACACACACACACACACACACACACACACACACACACACACACACACACACACACACTTTACAATACACTCTACATAAATTCACAGATGCATATACAGTCACGTGGCAATGCAGACAAGAAAGCACCCACTTGCATGGACAGACACTAGGGCTGTAACGATATGCGTAGTGAAACAGAAACCGCGACACTCAAAGCCATGAGCCTGTCTCGCGGTGTGAGAAGGCAGAAGCGCGACACACCCTCCCTAACTCCCATTATTCCTCCAGTCCAGATCCAGCCACGTGATATGAGCTGTTAGTTCCAGGGTTTCCGTTGTCCGGTAATAGAAAAATTAAGTGTCCGACATAATTGTATCTCTCCGGTCAAATTGTCAGATTTAAATTTGCTAATAATCTGTCTCAATAGTAGTATGCCGACGCCGCTCCTCTTATCGAAGCCGTAAGTCTGCGACGAGATGCCCTCGCTGTGATGACAGCGCTCCGTGGCTACGGAGGATTGCATTTCTCCACAGCCTGCAAAGTCCTCATATGCGATATGAACGAGATTTTTCCAGAGTGGGCCAAGCGCGCAAAAAAAATAGCCTGTGTGATCTCTGTCTCTAGTGCTTTGTGTGCTTTGACCGGCAGTTGGTCTGCTTATAGGTCGGAATGAAGCGGCCACCGATTATTGACAGGCTGGGTACCTTATTCTACCGCACCCGTTCGTTTCTTCACTAGACACACACACACATGCTACCGCTCGCTCTCATCGCTCGTCCACTCACTCGCTGACGTCACTCACACACACACACACACTTACACACACACACACACACTGCCATTCTCGCGCACACACACACTACTCGTAACGCTATGCCTCGTTATTGCGAATCAGACATTCATGTTTCTTCCCATCTATTTGAAAGTTAGGCTATTAAACATGCTGCATTCTATATGGCCGGATTATGTCATTATTTTAGCTACATAGCCTAATAAGAAGCGATAATCTGATATTTGACCGAAAACTAAACCTATGCAGGTCACTTTCATTGGCACAGTTTTTTCTAGCAGGAGCGCTGGTTAGTGCTACCACACTATTCAAATTACTATTATTTATTTGACATTAATGTTTTCAAATACGTAAGCCTAAACCACAAAACTAGTTGAGGGTTTTTGCCTACCTGCAAGCATCCTCCAACTGCAATCTTTGGCTATTTATTTATTTATTAATTTTGCTATACTTTAATAGTATTCTTTCTGTTAAAATCTGTTCAGTGTTCCAAATTATTTGTTAGTAAATGAGACATTAAATTAATTGGTATATAAGTGTTGTTTAAATAAATAAATAAATCGTGGGATGTATCGAACCGTTGGTCAAAAATCTTGATCAAACCGTGAGTTGGTGTATCATTACAGCCCTAGCAGACACACAATCACTTCAGATTCAGAGGAGAGGAATTAAAATGAACTAGATTTGAATCTGTCATCTCTCGTTCTCTCTATCTCTGTATCTCTCTCCCTCTCTCCCTCCGATCTCTCCCTATTTCATCTCTCTGGGTTTCTGTCGCTGTCCTAAAGCCATCATTGAAAGGAAACGCTCACTTCACTACCATCTGAAAACATCTGTGAATGACGACTGCCTATGCATGTTCACTCACCCTGTGTGTGTGTGTGTGTGTGTGTGTGTGTGTGTGTGTGTGTGTGTGTGTGTGTGTGTGTGTGTGTGTGTGTGTGTGTGTTAACGCTGACTATAAAAAAGAATGACCATGTTCATAGAAGATGGCACAACTACAGCAGCTATTACAGAAAATCATGTGTTCGTGCATACATCTCTGTACTATTCCCCGTCAGTCAGACACAGTCAAACAGACAAATACACAGGCAGTCAGTCAGAGTCAGACATAAAAAGAAACAGTCAGTCGAGCAGACACAGAGAGAAAGACAGACAATCAGACAGACAAATAGACAAATAGACAGGAAGACTCAGACAGACAGAGAAAAACACAGACAAACCGATAGACAGTTACATAGACAGAAAGACAGGCAAGCAGACACCAAAACAGAGAAACGGACAGACAGAAAAAATCTGACGGACACGGAATGACAGAGGCCAGTTAATTGATCAACAGATAACGTAGATGATCTATTCTGGACATCACGCTAATCTGGACACTTAACTGTTTCTCCCGAATTCTATATCTAGATACTACTTTGTCACGGGCACTTCCCAGGTGCTTCCTGATGGGCATCGAGTCATACAGGCTTAAAAGTAACTTCTGACTGGTTTAAGCATCGGCCAGCAAGCTGGCAGAAATGTTTTTAAGGTCTCCTAGAAATACTTGCCTTTTGCAAACGTTGTTACATTATGAAGGGATACACACAAAAAAAATGCAAACGAATGCAGCTGTCATGATAACTGTGAGAAAGTCATTGTAGCCCAGACACCGTGTCTACTTTTTCACATGCTCTCTCCCACGTTTCTCCCTAGCAATTGGCTCAGAATAGTGTACATCAAACTTTGGTATGCTTTTAAGATCTACCCCCAGAGACACATAATCCAATCAGGCCTATCTTTCCCTGCGTTGATATTTTCTGGGGCTCTTACTGTGAGTCCAGTACACCATGAGCCTACCATAGAGACCACACTGGGTTCCCACGCTGCACCTGCTCTACTGGTTCTGCTCTACTGGTTCTGCTCTAATGGTCTGGTCTACTGGTGGTTGTCCACTGGTTCTGCTCTACTGGTTCTGGTCCGCTGGTTCTGGTCCACTGGTTCTGATCTACTGGTTCTGCTCTACTGGTGCTGGATGACTCGTGGTGGTGTACTGGTTCTGGTCTACTGGTGACGGATGACTGGTGGTGGTGTACTGGTTCTGGTCCACTGGTGCTGGATGACTGGTGGTGGTGTACTGGTTCTGGTCCACTGGTGCTGGATGACTAGTAGTTGGAAGGAGGACTCTGATGTCTCTGTCTGCTCGATGGGGCATCAGAACCTCCCAGTCCTCCAGCTCTCTGGTGTGGTCCAGCTGGTCCTTCTTTCCTCCTCTCTCCACCCCTCTGTCCTCTGCTCTTCTCTCGTTCCCTCTTAGCTCTCATCTCCTCCCCCCTTTGGTACCTCCTCATCCCTTCCTCTCTATTTTGTGTTCATGTATCGGCTACTGTAAACACATTGAAACCCATTTTCTCTAGCAGAGTAAGTCCACTAAAAACACCAAGGCCCATAATAAGCTCTGTGCCACATTACAACACAGTTTCCATCAGCTCTCACCGTATCTGACTATAAATGGTCCGAGCTGGACGCCGTCTACAGGGAGGGTCCGGTCTGGGCTGGCAGGGGGAGATCAGGGCTGTCCGCTGCTTTGGGAGACATTTATAACCTGGGGCAGGTTATAAATGTCCCGAGCAGGGACTGGGATGGTTAGAGTGGAGGGGCTGACTTGGAGTTCAAACAAGTAAGAAGACATAAAAAAACGAGATGTAAACGGAAACTAGGGACTCTTCACTGGTCCTCTCTCCACTTCTGTTTGGATCTCCCGTTCTATAAAGCTCTGCCCTACTGTACTGTAGTGGAGCGGAGTAGATTCAGTAGAGGTGGTGGAGTAGATACAGTAGAGGTGGTGGAGTAGATTCAGTAGAGGTGGTGGAGTAGATTCAGTAGAGGTGGTGGAGTAGATTCAGTAGAGGTATAGAGTAGATTCAGTAGAGGTATAGAGTAGATTCAGTAGTGGTATAGAATAGATTCAGTAGAGGTAGTGGAGTAGATTCAGTAGAGGTAGTGGAGTAGATTCAGTAGTGGTAATGGAGTACAGTACTTCATGTACCTTTCGATCAGCCAGAGACGGAGTGAGATTATATAAGAGAGAAAGTGAGAATGCATATACTGCAAATACTCTCTCCTCTACTCTCCTATGTACTGTAGTATAGTAAAGAAAAGTTGATTCCAGTAGAGGTATGAGAGTACTCTCCTATGTACTGTAGTATGGTAGAGGGAGGTCCATTCAAGTAGAGTATAGGGGGCGAAAAGAGTACTCCATGTACCTTTTGATCAACCCGATACGGAGTGAGAATTTAAGAGCTGGAGAGAGAATCAACCAAAGAGGCAGTTGTTAATGATGATGATGATGATGATGAGGAGGAGGAGGGTATCTGCGGTCACCATCCTGCCCGCCAGAGCTGGTTCCGGGCGGCGTGCCCGTAACATCAGACCAGCGGTACGCCAGCCAGGGCTAGGCTATCATTAGCTCCACACCACTGTCACTCAACACCCTGCAGCCTAGCATTAGCCTGACCAACGCGCGGTTAGCCGCGGAGCTCAGGAGACAGACGCACACAGGAGAACGGAGGGAGAGAGAGTCGGGGAGGGGTAGAGAGGTGGGGAGGTGGAGAGAGGGAGAGAGAGGTGGGGAGGGGGAGAGAGAGGTGGGGAGAGGGAGAGAGAGGGGGGAGGGTCGCATTTACCGTAAACCAGCCTTTTGCAAGGGGGAAAACAGCCAGTAACAGTTGCTTTGAGTAAGGCATGATGTAACCCCCTTCAGCTAATTCTACTGTTTGAAGGGAATTGCCCCTCACACACTTTGGTTAAGGTCAGATAAAAAATAAAAAAGGCTCTTATCAGGGATTGTCAGGAAGTGTTAATACTTTGACAACTGATTTTCACTTTTAGGAAGGCACTGGCAGCATATTCTTCACAACTGTCCTCAAGGATAGGGAATGATTTGACAGCAAAAATATGCATTATAATTTATGTAACAGTTTTAGCGTTGCACCATTAATCTATCTTGCTGCGCGACGCACGAGTGGCGGTACAATTCAGCATTTGTTTGAAAGGTATTAGACTTATTAGCATTTAATGTGATTACCACTTTTAAACAGGTTATTATTTTTCTCTCTCTCTCTCTCTTTCTCTCTCTCTCTTAATCCCCCTCTGGGGAACATGCTGTCAGCGTATTTTTGCCGTACTCGTGCCAGTTATTTTGAGGAGGGGAAAATGTATTTCAACACGGGGATTATGCTGGGATTGTGAACGTCTCTGTATCACTTTGGGTCTCTCTCCCCCTATATTGGCTGAACCCCCCCATGTTGTACAGGCTGTGTTAAAGGACAGAAAGAGAAACCTTTAGGTCTATGTCGATCTGCCTTTACCTCTGGGACCAATGAGAAACCCTCAAAGGCTTGCATTTAGTTTTACATTCTAAAACTATGATATCATCACTGTTGAACGTGATCAACATATGGGAGGATAAAGATCACAATTAATCAATCCCATTATGAAGAATGTCTCCTAACTTTGATGAATGTAAAAAGTTAATATCTCATGACATTATGTCATGAAATGTGGATGAACAAAGTATGATGGAAACCTTTGTGCGGTTAAAACAAGTATAAGTTTAATCATATAATAATAAAAGTTCAAACTAATTAATTTAGCAGTTCAGTGGGCTAGCTGTTAGCTGCTAGCTGATCAGTTGAAGATCTCTCTTGGGTCCCAGATCCTCCTCCTGGTCAGCTGTGGTTTGTGTTCTACCACAGCGTGTGTTATGAATATGAATGAACTCTAAACTTTAAATGTATTTTTCACAATAAGTTCCAGAACGAACACAAGGCCAGAGCAGCAACGGCCGTGAATGCAGATGGTAGAATCCGGCAATAAAGGAGTTATCCGTGTCAGTAGCCCGGTGGCTTTCCTCATTTATATTTAATCTAGTACATATTGTTCGCACCGCGTGTTGGAAAATTGGAGCCCTGAGGCCTTAAAGTGGGCGGGGCCCTGGTATCCATATGCATGCATGCATGAATTCATGTTCTGGTTTTGGATATATGCCCAGCATATAAAACTGTGTGTGTGTGTGTGTGTGTGTGTGTGTGTGTGTGTGTGTGTGTGTGTGTGTGTGTGTGTGTGTGTGTGTGTGTGTGTGTGTGTGTGTGTGTGTGTGTGTGTGTGTGTGTGTGTGTGTGTGGTTTGCATTAAGCTGGTTCTCTAGAGAGGGGTGAAGAGGTGTGTGAGAGATAGAGGGCTGTAGGAAAGGGGAGTGAGAAGTTGGGCTGTTTGGTTCCTTGAGAGCGAGGGAGAGAGAGAGTGGGATGGGGGAGAGAGAGAGAGATGCACATGAGGCTGTGTCGACGTGAGCATTTGAATACTAATGACAGATTGAGGTGGAAATATTTTGTCATTTTTCCCTCTGGGATTAATAAAGCCCTCCAGAGCATTATAACAAAACATGAATATTTAAATGAGAAAAACATGAACGCACAGATGTTTCTGGAGTTGTCGGAACATGGGACAGTGGTTCTGGGATTGAGGGTTTGATTCCAGCTGGAGAGTTCCAACCCCAATCCACAGAGAAAAATAAATATAGACATGGATGAAAGTGCTGCGAAAACACTAAATAGAAAACAGTTGTATAACTTTTCACTAACTACAGACAGAGACATGAGTTTACTTTAGGGGAAAGTGCTGATTTTTGCGCAGACCAAGACAATGACAATAAATAGCAGAGTGAAAGGACTATAAACAACTGGAGAGAGATTGAAAGCCTTTGTGTGTGTGTTTGACCAGATGATCTCATTGGGAGTGGTCTGTCCCAATGGACGGAGAGAGAGAGAGAGACAGACAGACACAAAGACAGATGGCAAGGATAGGTCGTACAACATCCATTGTCTGGACTTTTGTGTTATCTTGTTAATGCCTTGCTCAGAGGAGCCCTGGTGATGAGGAAGTTCAGGGAATTCTTCGTTCAGATGTTTTGAGCGAGCGACTTTAAGGCTGTGTGTCTGGACTTTTAAGTTTGTGTGTGGGTGGGTCTAACTATTTGTTTTGTGTTCATGCATGGGCATGTTTGCATGCATTCGGCCTTTCTGTCACGCTTGTTCATGGCTCTTCCCCTGACACAAGGTGTGGGTTGCATCTCGTCAAACAATCAGTTAAGCTTTAGTGTGTGTGTCTGTATACGGTATATATTCTTATGTATGGTAAATTCCTCTCTCCTCCCTCCCTCTTCCTCTCTCCTCCCTCCCTCCCTCTCCCTTGCATCGCTCATGCCAGTTTGAGGGATCTGTTGGAATGATAAAGGCATTACTCTGCCAAGCCTTTACAATTATGTATACTGTGTTCTCATGCTCTCTCCTCTTCCTCTACCTCTCTCTTTTCCTCGCTCTCTCCCTCCACTACCCATCCCATCCCACTTTTTCTTATTTTTGGAGTATTTCTCCGTTCCCCTCTTCTCTTCTTACCCTCCTCCTTCATCTCCGCATTTATTCTTATTTTTATCTCCATTTCTCTTTTTCTCTCCATTTCAATCTCCCTCTCCCTCCCCTCTCACATTCCCTAAACTCTATATTTTTATTTCTCCCCCCTCAACCTACCTCACTTACTGTTGTGCAACCTCCCCCTCTCTCTCTCACTCTATGACTCTCCCTACTCTCAAATCCATTCGACTTTGTCTTACCCGGCTACATCTCTCCCCTTTGCCCCCTTGCCTCACCCCTCTCTCCCTACCTCCCTCCCATCTCTCTCTCTCTCCCTCCACCCCTCAGTCGTCTAAAGGTGCCTCTGCTCCTCCCTGCAGGTGGCGTGCGGCTCACCCCCGACGACTTCACGCTCGCCCAGAAGTACTGCAAGTACGCGGGCAGCGCCCTGCAGTACGAGGACACCGCCACCGCCGTGCAGAACCTCCAGAAGGCCCTCAGGCTCCTCACCAGCGGCAAAGAATGAAGCGCTTTGTCCTCTCTCTCTTCCTCTCTCTCTCTCTCGCTCTCTTTCTCTCTCTCTCGGTGTCTCTCTCTCTCGGTGTCTCTCTCTCTCTCGGTGTCTCTCTCTCGCTCTCTCGCTGAATATCTCTCTGTCTCTCAATGTCTTTCTCTCTTGCTCCTCCTCCTCATTCTCCACGACCCTTCCATCTTTGCACCCCCACCTATAGCCTCACTCTCACTCTCTCTCACTCGCTCTGGTTCGCCGGTCTGGTGTGAACTGTTCATGTTGCAGCAGCACGCATGCACCCGCGGAACTGTCTGTGGGCGCAGTTAACGAGACGCATGCCCCTCTCCAAACACCACACACACACACACACTCGCTACACCCGCACACATACATGGTCTGATTGACACACACACACACACACACACACACACACACACACACACACACACACACACACACACACACACACACACACATGCATTAATGCCCACTCCCACACACAAGCACAGACCGTACACACGCTCAGACAAATGCTCACACAGACATCATCACACACACACACACAAACACACACACAAACACACCCACACTCACACACAAACTCCCGGCCTGCCCTTGGATGAGGACACGATGTAAATGGCTGAATTATTTTAGACAATGTCTGCCTATGTCCATCACTGTGCTGACTGACTGACTGACTGACTGACTGACGGGCTGATTTACTAAGTGAAAGATGGGCTTGAATGACCGCATGACCGCTTGACTGGCCTGCTGACAGGTTCTTAACTGTTGGGCCAGAGTACAGGCTTCCTGACCTGTAGGTCAAAGGTTAACTTGCCCATCAGTTCTACGTTTCTGTTTAATAGAAGTTCTTTGAAGTCGGCTCAGAAACGAAGAGGCTTGACCCATCCAATTAACTAACGACCTTGAACCCCACTCAGAGTGTTCTGCCCGTCGCCTCGGATATGTCCCCTCGTTGATTGGACAGCAGAATGTATGCCTGGATAAATGCTGCCTGACAAGACAGACCATCCTCTCTTCTGATTGGACGACACGGACAAACCACACGCTTACTGCTTTTTCGGACAAGGATCAGACCCTTCCAGACATTCTGACTAACAAAGACCTGTGGTGGACCAGCTCAGACGGAACGTGGATTGTCCCTGACGTTCGCCCTCGCAGATGCAAATCCCAACTGACTTCCCCTCCATTCAAACCTTTGACATATTCTTATTTTTTTATACAACTTATAAAGCAAAGTAGGCAGTGGTCATCAAAAGTCTTCAGTCATCTTAGTCAACACTAAACTGCTTGACATGTTTAAAACTCATGCTACCTTTTGCTATTGGGTATAAGCTCTGACAATATATGATGGGGTCATTATTTTACTGAATGAACAATTCTTTAGTGGGCAAGTTTAAATTGTGGGCGGTACACTTTCTACCCTTCATGGGTTATTGTTTTAATATTTTGAATTAACATTTTGAAAAGCCTAAAATGCTTATCACTTTCTCTGTATATGTTGATGCAAATAGTTTTCTATTATTTTGCCTTGTTTGGGAAGGGTTAATGAGAGTGGTTGTAGTTTCCTTAACTCTAATATTTCGGCTGTTATTTAATGGTGATATTATGGTCTGTCAGTGGCTCGGATCTCCATGGAGACACACCCTCTGTCCGGCCCATTCTGAGACTCTTGGAATAAAAGATTTGAAATTAAAACAACGATAGGCTTATGTGTCTTTTGATTTCCTCTGTTGTCATGCTGACAACAGAGAATTTCTTTCTTCCTTTTCTTTCTTATTTCGTTTTTCTAAAACGTTTTTCTTTATTTTTGTATGTGTGTTTCTGTCGGTCTTATCGATTGGTCCCCTGTCTGACCCTCTCTCTCTAATATTGAAGGTAACTTTTATATTTACCAAAGAGACTAAAGTCTGAGGCCATCTGGATGCGTTCCCTGTAATAGTTGAAGTGCAATAACAACTTATCACTAGTTCTACTGTTACCCAAGATCGCCGCCTAACCTTTTAATCAGCAGCAGTGTTGTTGGGAGACTTGGTCGACTTTGTGACTACTCACGACCAGCCGCTCTCACTTCCTGTTTGAGAGCTGCTGCTTCCTCGTGATTGGAAGCCCCAGCATGCCAACCGCCAGGCGTCCCCTCTGAAGAAAACACGAGGAGAGACGCAGGGGGGGTCTGAAATAATAAAGATTTGTGTTGCACAAAACATGCCGTTTATTATTCATGCTGCTACAATTCAGACTTACGCCATGTTTGTATTTCAGATTGTTGATGATCATAGGTGTTATTTACTGAGTCATGTTGACAATAATTATTGCCAGATTTAGTTTGCATGATTTCGAGATTGGCAGCAATGTTTGGGAAGATACACAAACAAATAATGTAACCGCTCTAAAGATATCGAAGCATTTTTAAAGCTTGCCTCAGTCGTGGGGGGCCTTCACTACATCCATACTCGCGTTTAGATTTAGGCCCAACTCTGGTTTCTAGGTGTGTCAGAGGTTGGTTTCATGTGACTGAGGTCTAACGGTTTCCACATAACCAACTGTTTAACAGGAAGCTAAGCAGGTCGATATATACGAATGGGGAATTCCAATAATAGCAGCGTTAATCTCAGTTCAAAGCCGCTCTTAAAATATTGTTTTTATAACATGGCAACAGAGGCAAGGACAGGATCCATTATTTGCTGAGTTGTGTGACGTTTATCTATGGGGTTTAATGTAAATACTGGGTTGTAAATGAAGGTTTCCTGCCTGTCGTACACACTGCAAAAACCAGACTTTGGAAATAATGAAAACATGTCAATATTAATCCTCTCCGACCCCTGTCCCGTCTCCTCCCTCTCCTGTCCATCCCTACCCTCCTCTGTCCCCTGACCTAGGAAACAGAGTTAGGGCTGAAGGGGGGGTTAGGGGTGGGGAGGGAGTTAGGGCTGAAGAGGGAGAGGGGTGGGGAGGGAGTTAGGGCTGAAGAGGGAGAGGGGAGGGGAGGGAGTTAGGGCTGAAGAGGGAGAGGGGAGGGGAGGGAGTTAGGGCTGAAGGGGGAGAGGGGTGGGGAGGGAGTTAGGGCTGAAGAGGGAGAGGGGAGGGGAGGGAGTTAGGGCTGAAGAGGGAGAGGGGAGGGAGTTAGGGGTGGGGAGGGAGAGGGGAGGGGAGGGAGTTAGGGCGTGGGGAGGGAGAGGGGAGGGGAGGGAGTTAGGGCGGTGGGGAGGGGGAGTAGGGGGGGGGGAGGGAGAGGGGAGGGGGGAGTTAGGGCTGAAGAGGGAGAGGGGAGGGAGTTAGGGCTGAAGAGGGAGAGGGGAGGGGAGGGAGTTAGGGGTGGGGAGGGAGTTAGGGCTGAAGAGGGAGAGGGGAGGGGAGGGAGTTAGGGGTGTAGAAGGACAGTAGTTGTGGAGATGGAGTTAGGTTAGGGGTGTAGGGGGCGTTGGCTGTGGAGAGGGAGACTTGCAATTTGCTCTTTGGAAGTGTCTGGCCACATGCCTTGCTCGGTGGCACAACCAGCATTGTTTGTAATCTGACTGGAATCTTTGAGGTTGCTGGATGTAATCGA
>NC_044068.1:17504582-17507082 GCF_902167405.1 Gadus morhua
TCTCATAACCACAACCTCTATGTTAGTTGAACGAAAGGTCTGTGTTTTTAATGGCTCATTAACCTGAAGAGGACATGAGTGGTAATACTTCAAACCACACAGTATGTCATCCTTCATTCATCACTCTTGGATCTAACTTGAACTTGAAACTTACAACTTGACCTAGAGACTTGAACATCGCACACAGATATTGTAAGCTCAGTTTTAAACACGTGATCATGGGGAAATCAAATGTTTTCATTTCGTTTTTATTACAAATGGTCCTGCGTTGACTTCATTGTGTCATCCTGGAGTTTCTTTTATAGAAGCGTTTATAGAGTCAAATATTTATACAACATCACATATGGAACACATTTGGCTACAAATTTAAGATTGAAGTGCTATTACGTTTGGCTTTTGCAATTTTATGTGTTTTCTTTGTTTATGCACAACGAGTGCACGCCTGGGCACACACACATACTGTATGCACACATTGTGACAGGCCTGTGGAGAGTTTTTCAGAGTGATTCTCAGGTTGACACTACATCTGATTTATAACTGCAACAGGGCCCGGACGACCATGACTCAATTCTCAAACCTACAGTTAACCCATCATAATGTGACAGCTTCATATAACTTTAATAACTAGAATTGCATTCTGAATGTTGCAGATGTCACTGCTGCTGTTAAGACACCACAGTGGCAGATTCTTTAAGAGCGTCCTTGATGGCCGGAACAAGAGAGACTGCAAACAGTTAACAGCTCTCTCCAATCAGGCAACTTTCCAAAAGCCTTGAAGGATGCAGTTATTAACTTAAGTTATTAACCCCTTTTAAAAAGGCGGCGCCTTGATCCTTCCATCATGAACAATTACAGACTGAGATCAACTCTACCCTTCATAAGTCAAATCCTAGAGAAAGTTTCCCTCCAGCAACTTAATGATCTCTTGGCCTCAATATGCAGTCAAGATTTGGACACCTTCATAGCATCGAACCGGCTCTTATTAAAGTGGTAAATGATATTCATCTTAACACAGATGCTGGCACAATGGCAATATTGATGCCGTTAGATCTCAGTGCTCGCTCAACACTGTTGACCACTCAATGCTTTTGGATGGATTGGAAAACTGGGTTGGGCTTTCAGGCCCAGTCTGAAACTGGTTCAGGTCATATCTACAAGAACGGAAATACTTTGTCTCCATTGGTGATATTAGTGGGTAAAATACCTTTAACAACTGGTTTTAAAAGAATGCATGATAGACATTTGAATAAAATAATAGGTTGACATCTATCGCAGTTTAGCAGAAAACGAAGGTGAACATAAAAGTTTTTAACCTTTATCTTAATGTAGTCAGGGTTGGAGCAAGTCTCAGACTTTCAGGAAGTTTATTCTAGCTATGTGATGCATAGTAGCTGAATCCTGCTTTGACTCTTGGCACATTTAGCTGACTGGTCCCAGTTGATCTTAAAGGTCAGGAGGGTTCTTATAGGGGAAGCATTTCAGTGATATACTTTACCCCTAAATCGTCTAGTCATTTATAGGTGGGCCGCAGTATTTTGAAAGCAATCCTATGACATACCGGGAGCCAATGGGATTTGAGGATTGGTGAAATGTGTTCAAATTGTTTGGTATAACTCAACCAGCTGCATACTGACATGTTTTTCTCAGTCCTCTGAGTGTAAACCTAACCCTGTTTTTGAGGTTATAGAAGGCCTATTTTATCACTGACTTGATGTGGAAATTAAGATCTGAATTCAAAATAACAGCAAGATTTCGGACTTGGCTTTTAAGGAGACAGACTTAAGGTGTAGGCTTTTTAGTCTCTCATCCTTGGCATCGAAAAACCTTTCTTTCAGTTTGGCCTTATTTAGTTCTAGGAAACTCTGGCCCATCTAGCCCTTGAGCTGCTCAATACACTGGCACAGGGATCTATTGGACCGTAGTCGGTCGGTGATAGGGCTGTATCGATTTTTGCGTTATTCTCATAATAAAGTGTGCATACGTGGGTGTGTGTGCATTGGTGTGTGGGTGGTATTGTGTGTGGTTGTGTGAGTGGGTGGGTGGGTATGTGGGTGGGTGGGTGTGTGGATGTGTGGTTGTTTGTTTGGGTGTCTGTGTATGTCATGCTTAAGTGATGGATTGGAAGACAAAACAATTAAATAATAAAAAATGAAGATGTCAAAAGAAGCAAGCCCGCAGTGTTGTTTCTTGCACAGTGATGGGAATAACGGCGTTATAAATAACGGGGGTACTAACCGCGTTACTTTTTTCATTAACGGGTAATCTAACAGATTACTCTTCCCATCATTATAACACCGTTACCGTTACTTCCTAAAAATGTGGTGCGTTACTATAATTTGAGCAGTTTTTTCATCAGACCCAATAGATCTCGCTCTCTCTCTTTACTGTTCTTCAATGGTTAGTGGGTACGAGACAATCACATTCATGATAACGATAGGCTGAGGTAGAGTAACATGTCACGGTAAACCAATCAGAGGTGGGGTTTGGCGGGTTCTGTTTA
>NC_044068.1:17512082-17517082 GCF_902167405.1 Gadus morhua
CGACTTAAATGTATGTATAACCAGCGGTAGGTGATACTGGGAATCCATAAGGTTGATTGAGGGGACAAGATGGTCGACCTTAAACTAAGTGATTCGTGCCTTGGTACAATAAAGTGTTCTCTGAGTCAAAGACGATGAGGTTTTTGATAGATGAGGTTTTTGAGTGTGACTTGTGCTGTGTTTACCAGTTGTCCGGGATGTCACAGTGAGGCAAGGCTAATTATTGCTCTTGGTGTTGTTTAATGTGTACACCTTTATTATAATTAATTATTATTAAAGGGGACATATTATGAAAATAATACTTTTCCTTGGATTTGGGGCTTGGCTCTCTGGTGCTCCCACACGCATACAAACTTTGAAAAAAGTCTGTGCATGATTTTTTGAGTGAGATATGCATTTCTGAAAGTACCCCTCCTACAATTACCAAAGGAGCGAGTCAGTTTCGGCACCCCCTCCTACGTAGGAAGGGGGCAGATTTTAATATTACCTCCCACTTCCCCGCCCCCCTCCAATCAGAGCATAGCTAGGATTTTGTGGACAAGCGGACGAGCGCTGGGCGGAGATGTTTAAGAAGCAGGGATATTCCATACAAAAATAGATTGTCTAATTTGTCAGTATGCCATGTGACTGTCTGGCAGGGAGTCCGGCGGAGCTGCCAGACTGCTGCCGATGCTTCGGCGGCAGTCCTGCAGCTCAGCTCCAGGAATACAATCCCTTTCACCTCCAAGTCGCAGTTCAATATGGACTTCAAAGAGTCAAGGCCAAAGTTCCTTTCCCCAAATTCTTCTCAACCTCTTCTGATTCATAATATCATCCGAGGTGCACATAGCTTTTGGCCGTGATATTAGATATAATATAATATAAATACCTATATATTATATGATAATAATATTATTATATTAAATTATATTAAATTATATAATATAGATATAGAGCTCCAGGAGTCCCCAAACGGCACCAATCCCTTCTCCTCCATGCTGTTGTTCACTCTGACAGCTCATTGGTCAATGGGCACCAGCTCATTTGCATAAAAGCAACAGACACCAGAAACAGCACATTCTGAAGGGACTGAAACAGAGATTTTTTTTCCTAAAAGTTATCTCCGGCAAACAGCTTCAAAAACATGTTTTCTGGAAGTTATATACTATGTTTATTTGTTGGGCAAACACCATAATATGTCTCCTTTAATCTTGTTGAATGGCATTATCTTTTCCTGTTTAATAATGGACGATGGAGTCAGTTTGGAGCATGGCCCGGAAACCACAAACTGAAGGAGCAGAGTAACAACTTGTTTCCTGTTTCTTTAAAGAGATATTCTGCCCAAAGTAAACAGATTTGCAAAAGTAAACAAGGCTAAACTTTACCGACACTTTTTAGCTGTTTACTACTGCTGGCAGAGTTTGTGTTGCCTCCTAATAGCCAATTACGTGCCTCAATATCCACAATCCAGCAGTATGATTGGTCGAAACAAACATGAAGCAAAAGAAGGAGAAATGCTGTGTTTACCCTGAGGTTAGCGTGTAGTAGGCTTGGTTTGTGAGTGTCTCTTTGAATGAAGGTGTGTCTATGAGTGGTTTTGCCGCTAGCATGAAGGAATCCATTTTGCTATTACTAGAGATGCACCGATCAACCGGCCGCCGATTAAAAAAGCCGGTTTTGTATCCAATCGGCCACAATCGGTGACCTGCCGGTCACTGTCGTAATTTCCGGTTTTCGGCCGATCAAACTCACCCGCATGCGCGGTGCGTAGCAGCTCAAGGCGCCCAGAGCGCGGGAAGAAAAACATGTCGCTGATTTGGACTTATTTCACTGTGTGCCAGGACGACCCAAAACACGCTGTTTGTAATGCTTGCAAGTCAAAAATAAGCCGTGGGGGATCATGTTGCTAGGTACGCGTCCTGCGTCCCTGACGCATTCAAATCTGAAAGGACGCACTAAACTCACTATCCATGCGTCCCGGGGACGCATCTAATTTTCCCCATGAAAAACGATACATTGTGAACATTAAACAACTCGTGTTTAATCACAGTAACTGGCCAAAGAAACCTTCTTGTGAGCAGACCAGACAAGCACTGTTTCAACCCTCTGCGCATCTACTCGGCGCAGACGTGATCCCCTGTTCAAAGTATCGCGACATGCTAATTTAGCCGCTACCAAAACAACTAGCTCGTCACCGCTGATTTCATTTCAACAATTAAAAATACAAACTTCATAGTAAATAAACCCACGTTTCCACTGCTCGATGCTGTGCTCATTCGTGTCGATTATGTTGTAACGTTTAGGGGACGTGCTGTAATGAAATAAATGAAACATAATCCGGTGGTGGTGATGAAAACTACATTGAACGGCAGCCTACATATTGTTATGCCCAAACGGCGCCTGCGCATACATCGCGCTTCCAACGAGATCCCGTTTTTCTCGAGAAACAGGCAGAGAAGAGAGAACGCAAAAATACCACCAAAGAAAAAGATGAAACCTATTGCAGGTCAGCAAACTATTGCAGCTGCATTTTCTGTCCCCACTACCTCTGCACTCCTCCCTGACTCTGATCAGCCTAGAGAGAGTACCTCAACATTGCCTGTACCTACTTCTGCCTCCCCCTCTACTGAGCCTGATGAGCCCACTGCAGAAGAATTGCCTCAACCTTCTACATGTTCCTCCCAAAAAAAGCGAACTTTTCTGAAGCAGTGGCTCACCACATACAAATGGCTGCGCTTTTCAGATGACAATTTCATGTATTGAGTTTAACACTATTAATTTCATTTAAGAAATAGAATAATAATAAAAAAGAAACACATTTTTTAAACTGGGGAGTCGGGACCCATTGAATTTCTCAGGGACCCACCCAACTCGCCACCTGTGGGTCCCGGGGACTCACTACATTGAAAACCTATCAACATATTATATGATTATAATTATTTCTTAGAAAATCGGTATCGGAAAAACCGGTTTTGGCAGGTCAGACCTCCTTAAAAACCGGAAATCGGTATCGGCCAAGAATTTTGCAATCGGTGCATCTCTAGCTATTACGGCTCATGATTGTTAATTACTTTTAAAAGCTTCTCTTCTTATTCCTAAGGCTAATTAGTTGAAATAGTTGGGTGAATATTGAGTGTGTTTTGATGTGAGTGTTGTTGTGCTAATCAAGGATATAGCCTTGAAAGAGAGAGGGAATCAGCCTGCTTTAGAAAGGCTCACTTTGTGTGTGCGTTTAATTGTGTGTGTGACGTGTGTTTGTACGTGTGTGCATCATGTGTGTGTGTGTGTGTGGGTGTGTTTGTGTGTCTGTGTTTGTGTGACTGAATACGTGTGTATTTGTTTTTGAGGATTGCGCGTGTCTATTTAAGTGTGTGTTTGTGTGCGTGTGAGTCTATGTGTGTCTGTTTGCGTGGGTGTGCGTGCGCGAGGGTAATGTGTTTTCCATACCTCACCACCAGTAGCCTCCAGCCAGTCCCAGTGGTTTCAGTGCGCTCGTAAAGTGCCCGTGAATCTGGACCGCAGCAACGCACACACACCTCACACACAGTAAAACACACACTACACACTCTCCCTCCAAACAAATTAAGTGCCACATACTAATCACCTGCATATCACGTGCAAAATACCTACAACAGGATGCCCTTGTTACGTGTGTGTATATATGTGTATGTGTATGTGTGTGTTTGTGTGTGTGTGTAGCGTGTGTGTCTGTGTGTGTGTGTGTATGTGTGCGTGCGTCATCAGTGCTGTCATCAGTTTATGATTACACACAAGTATGAACAGGAGTATTAGACACACACGCAAACATCCCAGTCTTTGCCATTATCTTATTACAGAATTACATAATGTCTAGTGAGATGGATGGATAATGTCTGATCAAGCAATGGAAGAGATGATGAGAGAGAGAGAGAGAGAGAGAGAGAGAGAGAGAGAGAGAGAGAGAGAGAGAGAGAGAGAGAGAGAGAGAGAGAGAGAGAGAGAGAGAGAGAGAGAGATGGTGATAAGAAAGTTAGATTTTGTGTATGGACGTTTGATATATTGCTGTTGATTAAAGGGAGGCTCCTCATATTTCACAACATTAGCCCACACTAATACATAACAACATATGTACACACACATGGGACCACTTGCACATTCACTAACACACCCACAACCCGCACACACACACAAACACACACACACACATTCCACTTCTCTCTCCACCCACCTCCTCGTATCCTCTCCTCTCTAACCCCCCAAAGCTCTCCACTCACTGTTCACAGCGCTGGATTATCTCCTAGTGACAGACAAGAGCAGCAGTACGAGGTGAAGAGGGGATGCGTGTGTGTGTGTGTGTGTGTGTGTGTGTGTGTGTGTGTGTGTGTGTGTGTGTGTGTGTGTGAGAGTGTGTGAGTGTGTGTGTGTGTGTGTGTGTGTGTGTGTGTGTGTGTGTGTGTGTGTGTGTGTGAGTGTGTGTGTGTGTGTGTGTGTGTGTGTGTATGTGAGTGTGGGAGGGGGGAGGCACACCTGTGCAGACAGGTACAAGAGTCAGGTGGCACCTGGAGAGAAGGGCGTGGTGAAGGTCTCCCTGCCCCTGTGCAGGCGACCTTCTCTGGGATGTATGGTGCCATAACATAATAATGAGGTGTATCACGTAGATATAAGTGTTTTAGAATGCAGCCCCAGGTCCAGTTGCATTCTGGGTGATGTGGCTCTGGCCTTCATGGTTCTGGTCTATTCCATTCTATTAAATGCCAGAATTTCCTGTCTTGACATTGATATTCTCAGTCAGGGCTCTGCTAGACACAGTTTATAGAGTTAAAGTACTTGTGTACATTATTCCCCAGCTAGGTTTGTATTTATCAAGTTGAAGTCATAAAGGTGTCAATTTTCTTAAGGGATTTTAGAGATACTGTATCATAATCTGAAGGGTCATAAAGTGATGGCATTCATGAAGGTATGTATCGAGCTAGGTTATTATTTCCTCTCTCTGGACTGACCAGCTGTGGTCGCTGAGTTCTGATTGGCTGTCATCTCGATGG
>NC_044068.1:17529582-17532082 GCF_902167405.1 Gadus morhua
AATCCCACTGCCTTGCTTCCTGCCTCCTGCGGATCCTTCTTGAAGCCTCCTTGTCGTGTCTTGGTCTGGCCTTGTGTCCTAACCCCCCTCTCTGTCTCTTAGTGCCCTTTGTCCTTGTGTCCTAACGGGTGTCAGCCCAGAGTCCAAGTCCTCAATTCAATTTTTTTATCGTCCTACCCCCGGTACGGCAACTCCCGCCACCTCCACCTCCCAACACCACCACAACCACCCCTGATCCTCCACCCGTGGCCTGCAGTGCTCGCCTGCGGCCAGTCGGACTGTGTCCTGGTTCTGACCGAGGCGCAGGGGGAGTTCAGCTCGCCCTGCTACCCCCAGCACTACCCCAAGTCCCTGGCCTGCAAGTGGACCATGCAGGCCCCCACGGGCTTCATCATCCAGCTGTCCTTCCTGGACTTTGACCTGGAGGAGGCCCTTGGCTGCATCTACGACCGGGTGCTGGTGAACACGGGCAGCGCCGAGGTGCGGCTGTGCGGGCTGACGGCCCACGGCCTGACGCTCAACTCCACGGGCAGCCTCATGGAGCTCTCCTTTAACTCCGACTTCAGCGTGCAGAAGAAAGGGTTCAGGGTTAGCTACCACCATGGTAGGTCCGCGGCTGGTCCCGTGCATGTGAGCATGAGTGTGTGTGTGTTGGGGGGGGGGGGGGGGGGGTCTGTGTCTGTGTGTTGTTTGGTTTTGGTTTTGGGGCGTCATTGGACTTATGCGTGGTTTTGTTTGTTTCTTCGATTTAAACGATGATGGGAGAGTTTGACTCCCTGATGAGGGCGGTACCCGTGAAGCTAAGCCTATCGGCTGAGCGTGTCGAAGAGGTGAACAGGGGTAGGTCCTCCACCAGCCTCATCCTCTCCCTAACTGTCCCACCCTCTGCCTTCCTGCTGTCTTTCTTCATCAGTTGCCGTGGCGTTGAGGAACCAGAAGGTGCAATTAAGCGGCGGCAAGAGCAGTAAGGTGGCCAGGTCCGTCTCCATTCCGACGATGAGTCACATGACCACATGCTTCGAGGTCGCCGGAACAGCTAAAACAAACGTAACCAAGACAACCAAACCCGGTTTCTTCTACCATGCCAATCAATACTGCTGTATCTGTTTTCCGTTGCAATTACTTCTGTTTTCTATGCTTTCTTTTGCTGTCGTGCCTTTACAAATCGGTTTGCATTTCTTCTGGAATTTGGTTCATATTCCAACGCATCTCGTCCCTTCTTTCTTTACAGAAAGAGTCAGTCTACTTTGTGTACTCGGTGGGCGGCGAGGACCACGCGCTGTGTCTACGGGACCAGGGCCGCAGCATGGAGCTGCTGGTGGACGGGGAGGCCTGCGACATCCAGGCCCTCTTCAGCTCCTCCGACCTGGGCTCCTCCATGCAGCCCGTGTGCCTGACGTGGACCTCGACCAGCGGCCTCATCGCCGTCTCCTTCAAGGGGAGCTACCGGACCGCCACCTGCCCCGACACCGTGGGGGCGGCCGTGCCCGCCGGGGGGGAGCTGAAAGTAGGCGGTAAGACGGAGCCCGCTGGATTCAACGTGTCCGTTTGTTTTGGGTGACCTCATTCCGATGACAACTATCTACACTTTTACACAACTTCGCCGGATGAGCTGGATGATTGTTTTCCCATAATTATGCTATTAAAAATGTAAAATGCTCTTTGAACATAAAAATGTAATTTACAATAATCAATGTTGAAAATGAAGTTTTGCAGAAAAGTTCTTTAACTTTCCTTCAAAACTTAATCAATAAAACTCTTGAAACTTGAACCGTAACATTTTTTTTTCAAATCATACAGAATTCAACATTTGTGATTTTCAAGGTGGCTCATTTCCAAATTTCTGAATAAGAACCCTCTGCTCCTCACACCTCCCTCTCCCTACTCTCTCCAAACCCTGTCCCCTCTCACAAAGTGAGGCTGACTTTAGGAGATTTAACAGCAGATTTCTCTAAACTGCCTCAAGGTCAAAGCAATGAACCGACATCTCTGTAGCCTTAAAGTTAGCGTCTTCAAGATAGAATGACTTGGAGTGCACATTTCAACCCAAATATTTTCATTGCACATACAAGTACAGGTTGTACCTTTTAGAACCACAATTGGTGTCCTCCAGAGCGGTGGTTCCCCCCTCAGTGACCCCCTACTGTCTCCCCAGGCAAAGACAGCATCAGCGGGGAGATCTATAACTTCCGTCTGTGGGACTACGCCATGACGGCTCAGCAGTTGGCGGCGCTGACCTGCGACGCGGTGGGCAGCGTGGTGGACTGGGACACCAGCCACTGGGACATCGCTCGCTCCCAGGCCGTCACCGACGCTACGCTGAGCTGCAGTGAGTACCACGCGCCTCTGGCTGCCATGTCAACAGCGGTCCGGGGGATCGGACCAACGTGGCGTCAGACCAACGTAGCTTCAGAACAACGGAGTCCCAGACCTCCTGGCTTCACAGCAACATCTGTTACCAATTCACAGAATCCCATTGTTGTGCTCATTCTGCCTCTGA
>NC_044068.1:17534582-17537082 GCF_902167405.1 Gadus morhua
CACTCATTACTCACTGCATATTATAATTGAAACTGCTTTAAAACTTGTTTTAATTTACTTTGACATTTATGACGTAACAAATCCTCTTCAGAAAGCTCAAACTGGAGAATTGACCTTGTTTTAACATCTAACTGCTTTTAACTGACTGTGGCCATGTCCCTCCTTCAGTGAACTAACTCCAAACCCTCCCCCCCTCACCTTCCTTTCCTCCCCAGTGATTGGTCGTTGCATTTTGAATGACAGCTCCTGCGGAACCCACTAATGTTTTCTTCTCTTCACAGTCTGTTTCCCCAATTGCATTCACTTAACCGCAGCTGCGCCAACTAGTGGTGAGTGCTGTAAATAACATGCCTTGATGTGCACGCATGCAACTGTATGTGTGTGTGCGTGTGTGTGAGTTTGTGTGTTACGTGATCTCAAACCTTAACAACAGAATAGGTTGTTTGTCAGTATGACCCATAACGACCCATGTGACAGGTCGCTGGCCCAGGGCCCCCTATCTACAGGCCAAAGAAACAGAAAAAACTTCTCCTACGACATTCGTAATATTCTCAGTTGAAAATGCAACAATTAAAGATACTTCAGTAACATTTCTAGTGTAAATGTGCATTTTATTTTCTACATTCACTCATCTTTACTAAGACTTATCGCAAAGAGTAGGGGTTTCCCCGGTGTCCTGGCCCAACCAGGCTCATTCAATCTGGCCCCCTAATTATCCCCCTGTACAATTGTCTGACTCATTAATTCCCTCATTCTCCACCTCAAGCTGGTGTGTGGTGAGCGTTCTGGCGCAGATTGGCTGCCGTGCATCACCCAAGTGGGTGCTACACACTGGCGGTGGTTAGTGAGGTTCCCCCTTCCCTGTAAAAGCGTCTTTGAGTGTCTAGAAAAGCGCTATATAAATTCAATCCATTATTATTATTATTATTATTACTATCTTCAGTCAGTGAATGTATCTTGTTGTTGAATTATAGCGTTTTCTATCATTGCAATGGTGATTCATATGGACACTGCTATCCCTGAAACCACTCTGCTTGAATGTACTTTGAATCCAAGACTTTGTATTCAGGAATATTTAATGTAACTGAGGATGTTCCTTCAATTTCATTTTTTTTATAAGATCGAGGCGGAAGAGGTGTGGGAAGAATTTTAACACAAAACTCAGAAGTGTGTGGCGCAGTGTGAGAGGTGACGAGATGTAGCGTTTGTAGCGAGGCTCAGTGAATATCTTCCTTTTGGGCTAGAGCCCCCAAATTGAATATCGCATGTGACCTTGAGGGCCTCGTTCATGTAAAGGAGACCTCAGGTCCGTAGTTCAGTCCCAGGGGTCATTGACTCTCAGGTCCCCTACTAATTCACTTCACTTCCCTGTAGGGCTACATGTATTGTATAATATCAATTTTTTTCAAGCAAGCCTTAATGCCCTGATTCATAAAAGAGACGAGGCGTGTCTGTCTCACTCCCAAGTCCTTCTGTGCCCCCGTGAATGGTGTAGTTGCGTCACTTATTGTCTACGACCCACATCTTGTTAACTATAGTAGCCTTTAAGCATAGGTTTTTGGTCTTTCTTTTTTGATTGCATTTACAAAGTTTCAAAAACCTTTAAAGTGGTATTCATCCGTAACTTGATAAACAAAATGTACCTGTATATATAAAATGAACCTGGTGAATGGATACATCAACATAAAAACACGTCCTTCCCAAAGTAGAAGAAATGTCATCACTGAGTCATTCGAAAATCAATGTTTTCTTGAAAGAACATCATCCGTTGATTAATCAAACAAACTGCAAACTGTGTGGTTCCAGGGACGTCCATATGAATCCACTTGGCAACGATAGAACACACTGCATAAACTAAGAAACTAAACATACATTCACAGACAGAAGATACTGAGAATAAATTGCACAATTATCGCTATAAATATTCAAAAAACATATTTGAATGCCATGACGATCTTAAAATTACGCATTCTCCACTGAGAACATAAAGAATACCATCCATTTTGTTTTGGCGGACAGAGCCTGGACCTACGTGACGTTTTGCTGTTTCTTTGGCCAGAATATAGGGGGCTGGACCAGGGGACGGTCATATGGGTAGTTTTGTGTCTAATTGACCAACAACCTATTCTTCCGTTTAAGTTAGAGAATAGGCTGGTGTGTGTTTTCACGTACCCATAAGTGCATGTCTGCCTACTTCTCTGTGTGCATGTTGATGTTTGTGTGTGTTCTGGCTTGCAAATGCATGCCACAGATGTTTGGGTGAAAGTAGATATCGACCAGCTTTTTGACTAACAATGCGATGTGCTGGTTTTCCTCTGACTCTGTATGTGTGTACACCTTCCTAATCCTGCCAGTAGCAAACACAGACGATATGGCTGCCGTTGAACCCAGTGTCCTCAACTTAACCTGTACACAACCTGAAGGAGGAAATCGAACTCCTCTCTGCTCCTTAATGATATGAAAATTAATAAATTACGGAATTGTCATTGACTAGCAACAG
>NC_044068.1:17542082-17564582 GCF_902167405.1 Gadus morhua
CGTTCCTTATTTTCTCAGATGTGTGTCTACGTTAAATGATAAGTTACTCATTGCATACATGTATGTGCACTATAACCCTCTTTTGTTTTACTAATCTATGAATCATGGTGCGTGTTTGATTCTAACTTTATTCCACCCTTCTGCAGGTACATCGCTGCCAAACGACACAACGCACACCACCAACTGTGACTCCTCCGGACTGGGCTGCCCAGGTAGGGAAAACAAACCCACCCTCGTCCTATAGGGGGGAACAGGTGCAATCCGTCACCTCCTCCCCTTAGTGTGTGTTTGTGGTCGTAAGCGTGTCCATTTGTGGGATTCCCTTCGACTCTCCACTGCAAAGACGTGTGTCATTTGTAGAGCATGCAAATTTAAACCACACTTGTTTTTTAATTAAAACCACACTCTAACACTTTTAACAAGTTTCATATCTGAAGCCACAACATCCCCTTTCTATTCTCCAAATGCAATTATAACCAGATGAGATTACTGGAATGGAAGAAAAGAAAGAAAGAAACAGCAGAACAGAATGGGGAATGTCAGAGAAAACGCATGAAGCTACAGGTGTTTTGAATTTCCCATGGAGCCATCTTCTCTCTCTTTGTGGCGGTATGAGCTCCAGAAGACCACTTTGGGATAAACAATGAACCCTCCCAGGGGAGTTTGTTGAATATATTTGTTTTTTATTGCAATTTAATGGATTATATATCGCTTTATTATTCAATTTGCTTCACAGTGCCAGGGCTGCGTTTGTTTTCATTGCTTACAGAAGAACCCAAAGGGGAACAAAAAATAACAAACTTGTGTCCGCTTGCGCCCCATAAATTGCAGTATACTATTCCGGGTGTGGGGGGAGGATGTCCCGATTGTGACGTTTTGTTTGAAATATCCAAAAATGTTCATGCAAATGAGCTGTCATGGTTGACTTAAGGGCTACACGTCACAAACATGGATTTGCCACGTATCACTAATACCGTAGTTCCCCCTAAACACGCTCCCTAACTAGGGCCCTGAAGAGTGTTGACTCTAAGGGGAACTGGGAGTGAACAAGCGGGGCCCGATGGAACATGGCCCCTGTTCCTCCAGCCTGTGTTCCGCCTCCACATCCTGTTGACGGCCCCCGGGGTATGGGGCTTCAAAGCCTTCTCCTCAAACAGCTTAACAACACCCATTAACTCCTCAAATGGTTTGTGGGCGTCTTACGGAAGGATGTTTTCAATTGCCTTAGAGGAGCGGTTGTCAGCGCGGGCTCAAAGAGATGGCAGAGCGTGCCCCGCGGCCCCAGAGCGCACTAGGTGGGTGAGGAGGAGAGGTGGAGGAGAGGAGGAGGGGAGGCGGGGAGAGGGGAGGTGAGGAGAGGAGACGGAGGCACGCACAGGGGGGAGGGGTGGGAGATTAGTAGGGGAGATGGGATAAACAGATAGCGGAGGAGGGGAGAGGACCGGGCGAAGGTGAGGGGAGGAGAATGGGAGAGAGGAGGAGAGGGAGTGGAAAGGAGGAGAGAAGAAGGAGACGGCAGTGGAGGAGGGGGTGAGGAGGGGAGAGAGGAGGGGGAGAGGGGGTGCATGGGTGTAGGGGAGACGAGGGGGTGAGGGGGGAGAGGAGGGGGAGAGGGGGTGCATGGGCGTAGGGGCGATGAGGGGGGTGGAGGAAAGTAAGGAAAAGGAGATGTAAACACAAGATGTGGAGGGAGAAGGACAGGCAACGAGTCGGAGGAGAAAAAGATAACAGGTTTTAGAAAGTGTGAAAAGGTAAAGAGTGAAAGCCGAGAGAGGGCAGAGGAGATGGAGACGTGCGGAGGACACCATTAGCTGTTGAAAAGAAAAGGCAGCAGAAGAACAGCTTTGTAACCTCGAACAGAAAGCCGGGATCAAGTTTGGCAAAAAGACCAATGACAAATTGTTTTCTATCTGATCTTCTGATCGTCAAGGCACCAGCGCTCCGGCTGAGCTAGGTTGGTAAATAGTGCAAAGCTTTCATGATGGGATGTCTGCTTTCAAATACAAACCCAAAGCATGAAACTACAATACAACAGCACACAATACAACGCACTACACAACACAAGGCCGAATAAGACATGGTTATGCTTCCCCCTTCTCACAAAGGCCATTTTCCATTGACATAATTCACTATTGTGTTGGGGACAATAGAAAAATCTTCCCAAGATCATTGTATAAGGATCTGTTTATGCTTGGTTTCCTAGCCAATGATCTTTTGTCGTGAAGGTCACAGGGTTTGGAGACAACCAATAGCAATCATCGCGGAGCATGTTCACAATAAACAGTAGCTTAAGCTGATAGGGGTCATTGGATGACGTCACTCCCTTATAAATGTCAGTCTCACACTTCAAGCCTCTGTGGAAGCCTAAGTGGGAAGGTCATACTTTATGGGATTTAGTTCACGAGAAGCAGCATGAATACAGTGTCGACTCTGGGCTAAAGTGCAGAACCCAAGGAAACAAAACCAAAGAAAGTATTTGGAAAATCTATGAGAAGCAGCTGCTACTTACGGAATTAGCATTTACTGCTACCTTTTGCTCTTGGCTGAGCTGTTGACAGTGCATCTCTTTGAGTGAATCAGTAGTAATTGGGTACCTGTGATGAGGAAAGGGCTGCCAAAGTGGGTTTTAACTGGCTACTAATTCTTATTGAGGAAGACCTCAATAACTTCCGGGATAATCCTACATGCAACGACGATAAATGGAAACATTGGCACTGGTGCTTTGTCATTCAGCTTCATACTTATTCATCTTTCAATCTCCCTCTCCCTCTCTCTCTCTAACTCTCGTTCTCTCTCTATTGTGTTCTCACTCTCTCTCTCTCTCACTCTGATTCTCTCTCTCTCTCTGTCGCTCTTGTTGCAATCCCTTGTCAATACCGCCAGCCTCTACTTCTCCCACCAACCCATCGTCCACTGACTCCACTAACATCATCCATGCTACTAATGTCATCTCCCACGGTAAGAATCTCACCCCATCTCCCCTCCCCTCTCCACTCATCTCCTCCCTTCCATTTTCTCTCCTCTTATCTCCCATGGATCTGGCTCTTTTCGCCTCCCTCCTCTACTCTGCCTTTCCTATGTTTTCCTTGCCTCTCTCCTCTCTTTTCCTCCTCTCTTTTCCTCCTCTCTTCTCCTTTTAGCTTCCCTCTCTTCTCTTTTCTCCTCCTTCCTTCTCCTTTCTCACCTCTCCTCTCTTCTCCTTCCCTCTCATTTCCTTATCTCCTCTCCTCTCTTCTCTTCCTCTCTTCTCTTCTCCTTTCCTCTCCTTTCTTTACTTCTCCTCTATTTTCTTCTCCTTCCCTCTCCCCTCTCATCTCTTGACCTCTCCTCTCTTCTCTTCTCCTTCCTTCTCCTTTCTTTTCCTCTTCTCTCCTCTCATCTGCTCTTCACTCTCTCATCCTCCTCCGCTGCTTCTGTTTAATGAATGGAGAATGAATGAGAATGAGCACAGTGATTGTGTCTGTTGGGGGGCTCTGGGCACTCTGTGTCTCGTAGCTTTCTTCATTTATATCTCAAACTGCAGAGAGCTCATGCACGAAATAACACATTCTGGATGCTCTCCCAGCTGTGATTTACATTTGACATGGAGTCAACGTTTTATTTACGAAGAAAATTAACTACACAACAAGGATCATCAGTTAGGGGATTCCACAGGGAACCATTTGGGGACACTTGGATTTTGAATAAAGAAGAATGAAGAAAGACTTGAACAAAAAACACGGGATGCCCTGATGTTACATTACTACTGTCCCTTAATACCGGTTCCATCTGTTGCTGACAGATAAGGCCCAGGTTTAATATGCTTCTTGAAACCAGCCAGAAGTTCGCTTTGACTCAGGTGCATGAGGGACTAGATAAACGTTAACTTGCTCAACACAGAATTAGTTCCCCAAATCCCTCCTTCGTCAAGAAACCCTTCTGTGGGTTTTTCCACCTGAAATGTGGGTTTCTTCAGAAATGTAGATAGGCCTAATGGGATTTATTTTCTCCTTTTGATACCACAGACAATCGCTTTCTCAAGGCATGATAAGTATGCAGATGGAATAAATTTGAATTGGATGGAGAAGACTCGACGTTAACCTTCAGTCCAGTCTGATTAGGCAAGCATCATAGAGACCCTTTTTAGGAGACATAGAGGCGATGAAACAGATAGACCTGATAAACGCAGAGAAGACATGTGACCCCTCCATCCCAACTAGGGTCAAAGGTTATGGATGTAATCCATGCCTGCCTTATATTTTCATTTGCCATTCCATTCTAGCAATCTTCCCCATTCCTCCATCCTTGTCCATCGTCCCCACCACAAGCATGCCTCTAACCCCACCCTCCAACACCAGCACCACCTCCTCCAACTCCTCCTCAACCATATCCACTACCACAATCCCGGCCCGACTCAGCTCCCCATCCTCTGGTAAGCTTCCACATGGCTCCCCCTTACCCTTTCCCATTAGGGTTTCTTGGAACCGTCTTGTTTTGATAATGAACAACAAATAGTTTAAATATGTTCATTGGCAAAATCGTCTGGAATAACAATGAGTGTAAGTCAGTGTACTGCAACCCAGAGAAGTCGCAGATTTAACGCCACAAAAACACTTGAACTAAAAAACTAAACTGAACTAACCTTTAATATCGGCCCACCGATATTATCGGCCCGATATTTGCATAAAAATGTAATATCTGTCAATATCGGTATCGGATTTTTTTTGCCTTAAAACCGATTTTTTTTTTTTTTTTTTTATAGCTCAAATAAATGTTTTCAAAATTGTGCAGTACAGTGCACATTGTAATTGACACATATTTGTGCATTTATTCAATTAAGGTTATTGAGTTTTAGTTAAAGAAACATACTGCTATGTTGCACATAGTTGTTCACGTACAATGTTTTATCATTTGTGAAGTCAAGTTTGCCCTATTTGTTGTGGGCATTGTCAAGATTATCTCAGGGAGAAGGTAATCCAAACTGTTGTCTGAGACCATTAAAAAAATAAAAATAAACATGGCACTTTTCCCTTAAATTAAGTTGAAGTATTTTTCTTATTTTGCTCAGACAATGTTAACATTTGGAAAGCCTTGTTGCATTCAAGAATGCATCCAGTGGGGCATCACAATAACATTAAGCATGTTGTGTTAATTCCACAACAGGAGATATGTAATGTTACCTAAATTAGGTTTGAGGAAAAATAACCCAAATATCGACATCGGTATCGGCTGATATCGGAATCGAAAATTTAGAGTTGGACAATATCGCATATCGGATATCGGCAAAAAAGCCAATATTGGACATCCCTATTCTCAAGTCTTCATTTGAGTGTATAACAGTATAAGGAAGAGCACTTTACCCATTTACATCAACAAAAATACCTGAATTAACACTTTTTATATGTAGGCTTTCTCACATTAGTATTTGTATTCAGTGAAACAGTTGGCTGTGTCCATCCTGCAATTTACAGACAGAAATTAATAATACTTAAAGTCACTAAACAACGACGCTTCCAAGATCCTTATGAGAACTGCAGCTTGGGAACCCACATGTCCGTAAGGGTTGTTCCTCTGTGACTCACAGCAGACCTCCCAGAACAGCCCTACAGAGATGTGGTCTACAATGAATGTGAACTGCTTGCGCTATTAACCCCTTACATGGCACTAATGTTTTTAGTTTTTGAGTTATATCCCTGACATGCTGAATTATTCTGCTAATCCCTTGAGCCAGCTTTCGCCAGCGCTAGCAGCGCCATCCCCGCTATCGCAGTCGCTTGCACCTCCCCTGCTGATGCTAATGCTACCATCACGCACCCAGCCACTGGTAAGCTTGCGGTTAGCTAACTGGTCAACTGCCACGTCAACTGTCATGTCTGTCCTTTGGCCACAAATCAAACTGTGGCAAGCGCATAACCAAATGGGATCAATAAAGTACTATCTGCCCTCTATCTTATCTTCGCCAGTTTCTGTTGACAGTTGACTATTTTTCTTAAAAAGTATAGTATAGGCCGGTATAGTACAGAAAATATATTTAGAGATTTTTATTTATTTATTTTGCCCAAAACATACAAATAGTAAACGACCATTCAATTGGGTAAACATGATTCCCATTAAAGGTTAAAACTTATATTCGTACATACCTGCATAACTGTGAGATTATCCTGGTCCAGTGACAAAACATCCTGCCACAGTTCCACCATTCAACATGTTGTTGTTTTCTGTGTGTTGTTGTCGTTGTTATTGTTTACCCCTCTGTAGCCCTGACTCCAGCCAGTGACACATCCACCCTTTCCTCCGCTACAACTAACCCACCAGCTACTAACCCTCCTCCCCCGCATGGTAAGAGAATTACAGCGAGAGAACACTGACCGCCAGACCACCGCTCACACACTCCAGAACTACCTCACTGAGGGTACCCCGTTTCCCGTCACACGTCCTTCACGGACCTTAGTATCATTATCTTATTTTGTTAGTGAGCAGTTGGTGGTGCTCAATAATGGGATAAGTATATACATGGGAAGGCAGAGAGGTTTGGTTCGAACTATGCATACCCAAATTTTGTTAGGCTATGCAAATTACAGTCTGATTTACTGAAGTAAAATAAGTGTAATTTCAATAAATTATTCATTCTTTTGACTGTTGCTCTTGTAAAGTGTCCCAATATTCTTTGCATGCTTGAAGTTTTCATTTCACCTGACAACTGAAAATCAAGGTGTCGTTGTATTAAATTCCTTCCTGCCGTGTTTTGCTTGCATAGCATATCTAACAGAAACACTGCAAGTGAATCGAACGCTTCTGAGTAGGGAACTAAATCAAAATTCTAATTCCAAGTTACAATGATTTGTATGCCGCTCTTCTGAAAATCTTTTCTGTGTTCCTCCCTTCTATTTTATTAGCTTCTTTTTATTTCTGGTAAATTTTCCTCTCTCCTATCTCCTCTCCTCGTCTCCCCCTACCCTATCATGTCCCCACTCTCTTCTCCTTTTGCTTCTCTCTTCACTCCCTCCTCATCTCCTCTCCTCTCCTCTCCTCGGTTTCGTCCTTTCTTTTCCTTCCCTTTCTTCCTAATTAATGGTACTCTTCCTTCACTTTCCCTTTCACTTCAGATATATTATAATCATGCTGTCTGACACTAACCACGGTCTTTGTGCTCCACTGATTGAGGTGAAGGGTCTAGGGTTTGGCCACTGTCTGCATTTTAATACGTTCTGTAACACTCTACAAGAAGCATGGTCTGAATTACGATGCTTGTGTTGATGAACTTCATTCACAGGTCTGTGTTCTGTGTTGTGTTATTGGGTGCTTTGTTGGAGACTACATGATTGATTTGTGTTGTAACCTTTCTTGTTTTCCGCCCTTAATTTGTCGTCACTGAAACGGGTTATCCTGGCCTGACACCGCCGCGGTTACCCTGGCGACAGTGAAGGAGGGCGTGTTGTCCATTCGGTCCTTGCTGAAACCCCCTGCAGAACGAAGGGCCTCCAGAACACAAGAAGGTCCAGTCGTCCCCCAAGGCCTCCTAGCGCCTCGGATCAAACCCGGGAGCTCGGTTCAGTCCAGATCCCGTGGACCACGTCGTCGCCGCAGATCCCTACCCTCAGGTCCAGATACATATACCGTAGAGGCTCATGTAGTCGCTGCTCTGGTCCCAGCCTCAGTAAACCGAGACCGGTCCCGACAGACAAGACTCACAGCCTCTCCTGTGGACCGCCCGGCCGTAGCTCCGGCCTCTGAAACCAAGCCTCCAACACGGTTCATTGGCCATTTTGCATATGCCCTCCGACGCCCTGGCTTCCAGACCTCCAAAACCTCCCTGGGCTACATCTCCACCCCTCTGGTCGTGCCCGGCAGGAAGAGACCAAACCCGGCCAGCCTCCGCCCCTCCCCGAGGCCTCTGGTTCTGGTCACCAAGCCTCCAGAGGAACCTGTTCCCAGACCCACGGCCGAGCAGCGGACCACGACCCCGGGGCCCGACGAGACCACACCAGCACCAGGGCCGGTACACAGGACCCAGCCACCACGGCACCAAGACACATCTAGAGCGGCTGTTCCCTTAAGAAACTCCTCTCTCCTGTCACCGCAACCCAGGGGCACAACTCCAGTCGCCATGACAACAACCCTTGAAGTAGAAGCACCTCCCCCGTCAAAGGTCACAGCATTACACCAAGGGTCATTCCTGGGTCATCCACCTATAGAATCAGAGGAGGAGGAGAAGGAGGAGGAGGAGGAGAGGGAGGAGGAGGAGGAAGAGAAAGGGCCTCCAGAAGCAAAGGGAGCAATTATGCTATCATCCTCATCTTCATCATTAGTATCATCCTCATCGTTCTCCTCATCACTTAGCAACAGGAAGAACAAACCGATGTCTCCACATTGGTTGCTACTGATGCAGAGTAAGGAAAACCAAACGGATGATGTTGGAAACTGGACGGATGGACTTGAAACGGTGGGGGATGATTATGAGTCTGGCACAGAGGGGTTTGTGTATGATTTGTCAATCCACACTGAGGAGGACAGGGAACATTTTGGTCTGTTTGATTTTGACGACTACACTTCAGATGAGCCCGCTCCCATTCCTACTGGGGAACCTCTGAACGCTGTTACGATTGGCTTTAAAGCAGAACACAACCATTCGCTTGACCAATCGGAACCTCGTAATCCCTCTAACCCTGACACAGCCCAAAGTGCAGGTTCTGGGGGTAGAAATGAACATCTATCGAATAAATCAGAAGTAAGGGATGACACTGGAAGCATGCATAGTGTCAAACATAATAGTGATGAGCTTTCATTCCGCCAATCAGAGGAGATATTCGAGGCAGGATTAGGTACAGATAACAGAAGTACATTAGCAACCATGCCAACATTTTCCCCAGTTGTGACTGATCTACAAGGGCAGCATAGTGTAAGAAACAACATTACATTAAACGGAAAACATTTATTCCAGTATGGACACACATCATCCACACATACGGCTTTAAAACAACCCCAAACATCATCTTCTCAGCCCCAATCACCTCTCACCTTCTCACCGTCCAGCTCCACCCCCTCTGTTCTTTCATCCTCACTCTCCCTCCTCAAGACATTAGCCTATTATCTGAGGCCCAGCCGCCCTTCTCCTCTTCTGAGTGCACTGTCAACTCCTTCTCATACCCCTCTTGCCATATCTCTTCCCCTCGCAGTTGAGCTCGCCCCCCCTCCCTCCCTCCCGCTCTCCTTCACCTCCCACGGAAACCTGCTCCACTCCTCCCCAACCCCCCTGCCGCCACGTTCCTCCTCCTATCGTTCTCCACCTCCCTCGTCTTCCCTCCGTCTTCTCCCCTCTCTCATTCGAGCCACGCCCCTCCCTCTCCTCTCCTCCGACGCCCTCGGTCTCTCTCGTCGTTCCACCCACCGAGCGTCAGATCCATCCATTGCCACCTTGGACCCCCGACGTGCGAACTTTGAACCAGGAAGTGCCCTGAATTCTATTTCTTCATACACACATGACCTTCATGGTCAATTGTCTGCAATGTTTAGCCCTGATGCAGACCTCCCTCCCACTGACCAAGCTCTCTCAAACCATCTGGATTTTCAACTTCCAGGTGGATCCGATGGGACCCAGGTGGACCCAGGGGAGTCCCAGTTGAGCCATGCGTCGCTCATCCCCTCCTCTGGGGGTCCTTTGGCAGACCCACCTCCTAGTCGATCTGGACTAACTGCCACAGAACCCACGTCAGAACCATTGGTTTTATCAGACTCTTGGCTTCATGGTTCTGATTGGCTGCGTGACATAATACAGCCCACCCCCTCGGGCTGGGTGCCGGGGTCAGTCGCTGTCGAGCCGGACCCCCAGCTGCTACTGTGGCCTTCTCATCCTGCTCCAGGGCCATCGGTGAGTCACTTTCTGATCCAGAAGGATCAGAAAGGGGTTGGAACTGTGGCTGATCCTACCGACCCTGGTGGTTCAGGTACAGAGTATCAGACAGGGCTTGTATCCCAGAATGGTGTCAGTGTTCTGAGAAACAACAGATGGACCCCGGTGCTGCCCTCCCCTGCTAATACCCTCCAGCCCCCCGGCCCTGAGAGCGCACGCAGGGGGGCGTTCATGCAGTCTTTCTTCTCTGTATCTCCTTCCTCTCTTTCGTTGTCTCCGTCCAGCGTGTCTTTCCCTTTAAACGTAAGGCCGCCTTCTATAGGCCCACTGCACGGGCTCTCCGTCCAGGGATCCGTACACGACCCTGTCGCCGTGAGGGCGACAAAGGTCAACCAAGACTTTAGGCATGAGCACATGAGCAAACCCACCGCCTCTCTTCACGCTACCTTTTCCACTTTACCGCGAGAAAACCTTCCTTCCTTCTCAAGACTCCTGTCTCTCAGAGGGACGTCTGGAGCCCAGGGCACGCCCACCGTGCACGGCTCGGAAGACGGGCTTCTGCCTCCCCCCCTCAGACCCTTGAGAGAGCCGATGAGCACGCAACCCACCGGCTCTCAGGCATATGCAGGGCAGCCTGCGGCACACACTGTGAGTTCCAGAAGGCACGCCTTAAGCTTACAAGCATCTCGTCCCTCTGCCAGGGAATTTGCGACTTCTATTTTCTATTCTCCGAATCCACCTGTCGCCGTGCCAACTCAGACTCCGGTGCGACACAACGGCCTGGCGCCACGGTTTGGCAACGCCACCACCACACCCACCACTACCCAGCATGCCTCAGGGCTGGATCTGACTTCCAACTCAGATTCGACACGCGAACATAACCACCAAACCGCTCACCGTCAAACGCACACACGCGCTGTTACACAAGGCATTAGTCACGTAGGCAGCCCCTGCGGCCCCCCGGGCGTGGGGGATGACGGAGGGGAATGCGCCGAGCAGGGGGCTTTGGACCTGGACTCCGGTCCAGGACCAGGATTAGTTTACGTAGGATTAGGAGACAGGCCAAGTCCGCTGAGACACAGCCTCCCGGCCGGATCGTCCCACTCTCCCGACCTCAGCGCTGAGCTCGAGAGAAGACGTGTGTCTCCCCTCTCTTCGTTTGCTCCCACTTCTTCTCTCCTCTCTGCCTCTGCCCGCGCGGCCCTCCCCTCTTTCACCACGTCTCCCACATCGCTTTACATTTCTCCCAGCCCGATCTCTCCTGTCCCTTCTCGCTCTCTCTCTCCTCCCTTTCTCCCACCTCCAATTGAGCCTCTGGCGCTGCCAGCAGATTCTTCCAGCAAGGAGGGGGCAGCAGCTGGTACTTCGAAGCCCACCCCTTTGCTGGTTGCATTCCATGTGACCCCTGCGACCCCACCCCTTCACGGCAACCATTCAGAATTGCTTCCAGCTTCCGCTGCACAAAGTAGCAAATCGGCCACTGCATACCGACCGCCTTTAACTCCCAGCCAACTTCCTCCCCGATTTGAAATCTCTGTCAGCCAACCGGACTCTGTCCAGCCCCTCGCTGCTCCAGCCCTGGCCAGCCAATCAAATCCCTTTTTTTCCGCTGAAGTTTATAGATCAGGGGAGGTTTCAGTGGGCTCTGGGGAAATCCCAAAAAGAGGAACCACATCTGGTTTTATTGTTAGTTCCAAAATACATGTACACATTGAGTCCTCAGGCGACCTGAGCCCAGGCGCTAAGAATACAGATGCATTACACATTCCCATCATGGAGGATGCTTCAGGTTCAGAGGTGGAGCTGGACTCTGCTTGGGGATCAGAAACAGCGGCCAGTGTTAACCCCCACAGGAGTGCGCTCGTGGACCACGAGCAGTACGACAGTTTAGCCATCGAAACAACCGAGGATCTGGGATCGGACCCGGCGTCAACACTAGGTATGCAAGCAACGGCTCGGTCCATGGTGGCCGAGCCCAGCCACCTCCACACTGACTCCGCTGGGCAGAGAAGGCCCGGTGACGCCTCAGTCACCCATCAAAGTGCTCCCGATTCAACTGCCAATGAAACTCTAGCTCTTGTGAACACCACTTCTGGACCCCCCTCAAGCTCGCCTATTGCTGGCCCAGATAGAGGCTTGGATTCCTGGGGAGAGAAATCCATGCTCCCCTGGAGTGGTAAGCTCTCTGGAGAGACACCAGCCTCCGTAGATCACGAGCCCTCCCGTGACCCTATAACCACACCGTCTCCAACACCGCCGCTGAAGAGCCGGACCCCCGTCACCACACCACGAGGAAACCCTGTCCCCACAGCGGTCGTAGGGGCCCCCACCAGACCCAATCCCCCTCTCCCCAGCAGGGCCACCACAACGGCAACACCCCAACGAAAAACAGACGCCGCGCTCACAAACCTCTCAAAGCCAACGGGTGGTCCGACCTCAGCGGGGTCAAAGCCCATCTGGGCGGTCCCCGGCGGCAGCGGCGATGGCGATGCGCCGGTCTCGCCCGCCCCCCCCGCAGGCGCCGACTTCCCCCAGCGTTTGACGATGACAAGAGATCCGCCGGCGGCCTCTCTCCCAGCGCCCCTCTGGGCCCCGTCCTCTCCCTCCCCCTCGCCTCCGTCTGTCGCGGTCAGCCCCTGGACTCCAGTAGCCGGTAGCGGTCTTAAAACGGCCACGGCCTCGCAAGCCGAGCCGCGACCCCCGACCTTGAGTTCTGACGCGCGGCCTGCCGGGCCATGCCAATGTAAACAGCGCTTTCATTTAAACTGTCTGTGTGGACTGTCATCGGGGAACAGTATGTCATGCAGACACCACCACCGTAGACGTAGAACATAGAAACCTCTTGGATGTTGTAGAGCACTGCAAAGAAATCAGGAGTTATTGAATGAGATGCTTGTTATGGTGATTGATTAGTACAAAGATAGAATTGTTCAGTAATTGGCCTCGGGATAAAGTAGGGACTGATTTGCACTTTAGAAAACCATTGAATTTCGTAAAGAATCTAAATTCCCTCTTTTTTTTTGCAGTGCTGTATGCAAAGTACTAGTGGGTAATCTGTAGCTGTTCAACTTATTTGGCAGTAGCTTCGATTTTCAATCAAGGAGGGCTACATTGCTGATTGGTTTCATTTGATCAGAGGCGGGATTAAGGACATTAACATGGTGTGAGGTTGCCCAATGGCACTTGATTCACGGGCAGGAGCTAGAACATTAACATGGTGTGTAGGCGTCCAATGGCTTTGCAGTAGAATAGCTTTGGTCCGGACAATTATAAGGCTTGTACATTGCTTCTGACCATCTTTTTTAGGTCACATTTTTGGACTTTATATCTGATATTTTATGCTTTTGTTTATTGATTCTTCCTTTCAATTTAAAATCTCAATTGGATTTTTTTTGTTAAATAAATGTTTATTTTCCTACTTTGGACCTGGATGTCAGCAGTAACCTGACTGGTGCTTTACTAACGTAAATGAAAGGCTATAGCGACATCTAGTGGCCATTTCACATGTCGCATAGCATGATCAATGAAATGGCAGATAAGACATGGAGAAATTTGTTTCGGATTCTTTTCAACAAAAGATAACAATAACTTAAAATTCTGAACATTAACACGAAATTTTCTGTAATCGTTACTTCAAATGTGAAAACACTAACTATTTTGGTGGTAAGATATTTGAAACATGTAGACCTATAGCAGAACGATGAAGTTAAATGGGGTCAAAATCCAACCACAAAGTCACTAAAGAATTTTAATAAATTAGTATTAGGAATCAGGCCTATTCTAGAAGCATTAAGTCTGTCATAAATTGATGGACTACATGCCTATTACCAAATTACAAAACTATAATAATTGGTTTGACGAATCTCTTTATTTCATGGACATCATCAGTCACTGCTACTGTATGACTTTAAGACATTTCCAGAGGTTTATGACCGAACATAGTCCTTCTGCTGTGTCTGATTGGATTTCTACATAACTCCATTACTCCGACAGCCATTTTGATTCATCCCTGCTATGAGATGAGCAACGCTAACCCTACGCGCAGGGGCGGCAGAGGAGACATGTCCCGTTAAGTCTATGAAATCAACTACACTAAATCCACACTGTGTAACTCTTTTTCTCTTCACACTCTCTCTCTCTCTTTTGGCCAATCCTTCTCTCTTGATCCCTCTCTCCCTAACTCTCCCTCTCCCTCTCTCTCTCTCCCTCTCCCTCTCCCTATCTCTCTCTCTCTCTCTCTCTCTCTCTCTCTCTCTCTCTCTCTCTCTCTCTCTCTCTCTCTCTCTCTCTCTCTCTCTCTCTCTCTCTCTCCCTCTCCCTGCTGGTCCCGGGTCAGAGGGCCTGTTCTACAGGGTGTCTTTCGTGGTGGAGGACGAGGACTCTGAACTGGATCAGGGCGATCTGGAGCTATCGGTCCTGCAGTGGGTGAGACATGATCCGATCCGCGATCCAGTCCTGGATTTACATCTATCTCTTCTTGCCATTTCATAAGCTAAAAACCTGCCTGTTAAATAATGCTATCATGGGTGGAAAGACTCAATAGGGATGATTATAGAGAAAGTATGATTGACTGTGACTGGCTGTACATTTGAAATGCAGTTTTGACACAGTCAAAAGAATGATAGACAGGCAAACAGACAGCCAAGTAGACTAACACACAAAACAGACAAAAAGTGAAAAATGATTTTGTTTTCAATTCCTCTGGAGACTGTCTGATGATTTTTCTTAAGATCTGCTGCACGATTCAATGCATTGTTTAAAACTGGACTTTTCTGAAAATGTTGCTTTCTCCCAGCTGAACGAAACGTTTGAGAGCTGGAGCGATGGTGTCTACATAGATTACTTAAGGTGAGAACAACATTCTCACCAGAGGCACACACACAAATACACACACACAAAATATATGCATATTTATTTGTCTCCTCTCTCCTGTGTGTCAGTGTACTGGCAGCCTCAAAGCAGAGAACTTCCAGGTAATTATTGGTGGTTTTTATTTGATTATGCATTAATAGTAAGCGGTCGGCTTAGCTCAGGATGTAGAGCATTTGTCTTGTGACCGAAAGGTTGGTAGTTCGATCCCTAGCTCCTCCTAGAGCGTGTTGATGTGTCCCTGAGCAAGGCACTTGACCCTAACTGTTCCCGACAAGCTGGCTGTCGCCTTGCATGGTTGACTCTGCCGTCGGTGTGTCAATGGGTGTATTAACCGATGTAAGTCGCTAAATGCCCTACTTGTAATTGTAATTGTAATAGTATACAATAGAATAGGCTGTAATATTCTGATATGTGCTGTTTTTCCTCTCAACTCCTTTCTGCTTTCCTCCTCTCCTCTCTCCTCGTTTACTATTTTCTTCTATTCACCTCCTCCCCTCTTTTCCCTTCTCTGCTCTCTACTCTCTCCTCCTCTCCTCCTCCCCTCTCTCTCCCTCCCATCCCCTCTCCTCCCCCCTCCTCCCCCCAGCTACACCCTCCAGGCCCTGCTGGTGTACAGCCACAGCACCAACGACAGCCTGGGGGAGGCGCTGGTCTCCTCCCGGCTGTCCAGCAGCGGCGGGTCCATGGGCCGGGGGCTGCAGCTCCAGACAGACAGCATCCAGGTCAAGGCCATCGGTGGGTCCTACGCATGGAACCCACCGCCCGGCACTTCATGATGTTTAGTCTATTCATAGTCATTTAGCCAAGGATTTCATCCAAAGTGACGTGCAGTGCATAGTTAGGCCCAATCCCATTTCTACCCATTACCCCTTCCCCTTACCCCTCCCCCTTGTTTTGAAGGGGTAAGGGGAAGGGGTAAGGGGAAGGGGGAAGGGTAAGGGGTAAGGGGAAGGGGTAAGGGGTAGAAATGGGATTGGGCCTTGATGTCATTAAATAGCAGGTAAGGGTTAGGGCGTCACCTTCCTCAACAATCTTCCTCCTAGCATATCCTAGCACAACATTCAATTCAATTTAGGTTTATTTGTATAGCCCTTAATCACAGTCTCAAAGGGCTTAACATATGCTATAGTATAGCATATGTTTTATGTGTAGCCTATGCTATAACAAAGCTCACTTCAGCATATAAAAGTGTATCCTAACGTACATTTGCATAGCATAACATAGCATGAAAAACAGCGCGTTATTCCACGCATCCATGGAGCATGGTTCCTTTAACGTGAACAGCAGGAGACCGTTGACCTCCTCTCCTCCCCGTAGAGCACTGTCCAGAGGAGAGTCCTCTCCACTACCGCTGGCCCAAGACCCGGCCCACCACCACCCAGCATCTGCCCTGCTTCCCCAACAAGGAGGTCAAGACGTCCAGGACCTGGTAGGACTCCCTCATTGTGTGTGTGTGCAAGCCAGGCCAGTGGCCTCACGGGGAACGCGAAGAACCTTATCGACATGGGCTATAATGCAAACCTAAGAAAACATTGAGACTCCCCAACTCCGTACTGTGCTACTGTTATAGCTTTTGTTACAGAATGTGCTGTCCCTGTTTTAGTGTATCAGTGAATCAACAAATAGAACCCTAGACTTTGGGACAATCCGATTTCTGAACGAATAAACATTCAATATTTCAAATTCACTACACTGTTCAAATTCTCCTCTCTCTCAAACCTTCTCTCTCCTACCTCTCTTTTGTGCCGTCGACCTCTGATTGAGCGTCCTTTTTCTCCCTCTAGTATGATCAGCTCTCAGAACCTGTCGTCCTATTGGTCCCCCCCAGACCTCAGCAACTGTACCGACATTGATAACATCGAGCTGTCAGCAGGTAAGCCTGAGGTGGCACACATGTACATCAACCTGATGAAGAGTAGAAGTCGACCTCTGTTGGTAAGTTTATTTTCTTGTGTGGTGTGTCTTGAATGTGGACAGAGAATGCAGCGGAGGTGGCGGTGCAACTGGCTGACATCACAAACAATGCGCTGTCCGATGAAGAGGTGACGTATTTAAATGACACACTTCACGCAGTCTCTACTCTTATTGCCTTCTCTACTGTACAATGAACTCTTGTTTGTGGTTTATATTTCAAATATTCTCCTCCTCCTCTCCCCCAGGTGTCTAAGGTGGTGACGAAGGTGAAGGAGCTGGTGAACCTAGTGAAGGTCAACTTCACGCTGGCCTCCACTGTGGTCACCATCATCTCCAACATCATGACGGGCTCAGAGAGCATGCCGGCCGCCGCCTCCGAGAAGTAAGACCCCAGGCCCATGACGCCTTCAAATGGTGTCGATCCTTGTGAAACTCAGATAAAATTAAATCAAAATATCTCAAATTAAATTAAATTCTGAAAAACACATAGTTTTATTTAAATTTCACATTTCCCCCCAAATTCAATTCAATTAAATTGTATTTGTATAGCCCTTAATCACCATTACAGTCTCAAAGGGCTTAACAGGCCAAATATTTAAGACCCCACAAGGTCAAGAAAAAACTCCCTTGAAATTAGCAAGGAAGAAATCTTGAGAAGAAACACATAGGAGGGGATCGCTTCTTCCAGGGATGGTCCGGAGTGCAATGGGTGCCATAATTTACATACAGGTAAATACATGCACATCATATTGAATTGGTGATGTGGTGCTGGCTGGTTAACCATGAGGAGAGTCCAGGCATCCAGTCCAGTCACCGCAACACGCTAGAAAGACAGAACAGTGAATTAGAACGGGAAAGTACATAATGGAAATATATACTGTGTTATTCATTGCACAAACAAACACAGAGTGGTCTTCACATCGCATTTGTGTCGTTTTCACACTCCTATGTTCCAAATGCAAGATTGTAGAGGTGCGTTTTTTGAGCTTTCCTTTGATTAGCTCCACAGAGTCAGCTTCCCTGATCACCGGTGGCAGCCTATTCCATAGGAAGGGGGCTCAATAGGCAAACGCTCTCTGTCCAGCCGATTTCTTTTTAACCTTAAGTAGTGAAAGAAGGCCAGCTCCCGAAGACCGGAGGGAACGAGAAGGACTGTAAGGAATGATCAGGTCCTTCAGGTAGGATGGAGATATTCCATGCAAGGCTTTATAGGTTAGCAGTAACACCTTAAAATCTGATCTGGAAGTTATTGGTAGCTTGTGCAAAGAGGCGAGAATAGTTGTTATGTGAACAAACTTTCTCGTTCTGGTCAGCTGCAGCATTCTGTACAAGCTGTAGACTTCTCGTGGCAGAGTTTGATATTCCCGAGAACAATGAATTACAATAATCCAGTCTTGATAATATAAATGCATGAATCAGTGTCTCTGTATCTACTGCAGATAACATTGTTCTGATTTTGCAATGTTTCTCAGATGGAAAAAAGCAATTCTAGTTATACTTCTAACATGTTGGTCAAAGCACAGTTGAGGGTCGAACAGGACACCAAGATTTCTGACAAATGCACTCTGTGGGATGGCGAGGCCATCCAACCACAGTGAGACATTCTCAAATTCTCTCTGGTCCCACTTTGAGACGATTATTATCAGCTCTGTCTTCCAAGTGTTAAGCTGCAGGAAGTTCTGTGACATCCAACTGTTCACCGCTGCCAGACAGGACTCAAGCTTCTGGATTGGGGCCGAGTTCCTTGGTTCTACAGGAATAAAGAGCTGGGTGTCATCCGCGTAGAAGTGGAAACTAATTACGAAGCTGCGGATAACGTCGCCCAAGGGAAGCATGTAGATTGCAAGAAGTAATGGACCAAGGACCGACCCTTGTGCTACATCAAAGCGTAGTTTGCAGTGCTTCGATTCTGAACCCTCACTGAGCACAAATTGTGTTCTATCTGTAAGGTATGATTCAAGCCAGCCAAGAGCCGTACCCTCGAAACCAACATAGTGCTCAAGACGGTGAAGAAGAATGCTGTGGTCGATCGTGTTGAACGCAGCACTGAGGTCCTGCAGCACAAGCATCAAGCTTGCATTTGTATCCAAAGCAAGAAGGATATCATTTACAACTCTTGTCACAGCAGTTTCAGTTGAGCGGAAATTCCTGAACCCCGACTGGAAAGGTTCGAAGAGATTGTTCCTTGTCAGATAAGCGACGATTTGCTTTGCTACAATCCTTTCCTGTATCTTGGACTGGAAGGGCAGGTTCGATATAGGCCGATAGTTGCTGACTAATGCAGGATCTAAGCCAGGCTTTTTGGGTAGCAGTTCTATCAACGCAGCCTTGAAATTAAAGGGAACAATTCCTGTGGAAAGCGAGAGATACATAAGTGAGAGGATTGCAGGCCCCACCGTGGAAGAAGTTCCTTGAGAACCTTGGAAGGGAGAGAGTCCAACATACATGTTGTTGGTTTGATGCCTTTATCACCTTTTCAAGTTCAACCAGAGGAATTGCCTTGAACTCCCGGAGAGTTGCCTCAGAGGTCCCCATCCTGCTGGGCAGGACTCCATCCTGCCCAGTAGGATGTGTAGGACAAGTTGCACGGCAAGCATCAATTTCCACTGTAATCGATTGAATCTAATTTCCAAAGAAATCCATGAATTGACCTGCCAAGAGGGAGGAGCCTACGCTCTGAGTCTGTTTCTGAGTCAGACTCTTCACCGTATCGAAAAGAAACTTGAGATTGTTTCTATTCAAGTTGATGATACTGGAAAAGTAGGCGTTCCTCACAGTAGTCAGTGCACCCTTATAGGGGAGCAGACTGTTGTGCCATGCAAGATGAAAGACCTCAAGTTTAGTCGAGCGCCATTTTCGTTCAAGGATTCCGCAGCTTTGCTTCAGGGTGTGCGTTTCTTCATTAAACCAGGGAGCTGTTTTTTTCAACGATCGTTTTTTAATTACGAGTGGAGCAACTGAATCAATGGCAGAAGACAAGGCATTGTTGAGGTAATCAGTAAGGTACTTCAAAGAACCACTATAGTTACAAAGAGGAGCAAGTGAACAGGGTAACTTATCTGCCATAGCTGTAATGGTTGCAGGGGTGATACGACGACAGCCAAAAAGTAGCCTGCTGATCGTCGCAGGCACAGGATACCACCACCTGGAAAGTGAGCAAAAAATTGTCTGATAAAGCTGAGGTGTAGGGAGAGGCCACTAGGTCTGAAATGTCTACACCACGGGTCAAAACGAGGTCCAGCCTGTTTCCACCGATGTGGGTTGCTGGACAAACTGTTTGAAGCCAAGCATATATGTAATGGACAGAAAAGCCCTTGCGAGGGCATCAGATGGGTTATTCACATGAATGTTGAAATCCCCAATACGCAAAATATTGTCTGAATATGTAGCCAGATCAGCTTCAAAATCAGAAAACTCATCAACAAAAAGTGAAAACGGTCGTGGGGGACTGTATACTACAGCTAAAAGGAAAGAGTCTGGAACTCGTTTCGCTTGTCGGGGGACTGAGGAGCAGAACGCGAGCACCTCAAAGGATCTGAATATATATATATATTCTTAGGCTTTAAATTAAGCTTAGAATTAGATATCCGGGCTACTCCACCACCTTTCTTTACTTCTCTAGATACTCGTGCGCTAACGTAATTGGGAGGAGTAGCTTCATTTAGGGCTAGACACTCATCTGGTTTTAACCAGGTTTCACAAAGGCCCAGTATCTTATTATCACCAATTAGATCCTGGATCAAGAGAGTGCTTCCATTATATTATTTTCAGAGGGAGTCCGGTTAACACCCATCTCTGAAGCTGTCAGGGAGATAGCGAGATTTTGACATACTGGTGGGTTTTACACCTCGAGACAGCACGAGGCCGCACCAACGTACACGTTACCAAGGTACAGCGTTATTTTCAGGGGGAGTCTGGTTAACATACTAAATTGCAATGCTGTTCTTTTTTGCACAGAGGTTTGTATTGCTGTGCGAGAGATCGGATATCAAGCTCTATTTCTATCTGCCCTTTCTGTCTGTCGGCCGCCTGTGTCTCTGTCTGTCTGTCTCAATATTTCTTTGTCTCTCTCCCCCCCCGTCCCCCCCCCTCTCCTCTGTCTCACAGGGTGCTGAGGACAGTGGATGACCTGGTCCAGAAGATAGAGTTTGAGGGTCCGTCTGTCATGATCTCCTCCAGACACCTGGCAGTGGCAGTCTCAGCTCTGAACGCCAGCAGCTACAATGGGACCTCCTTCAGCGCCTCCATCCCCCCCAACAACACAGACCCCCAGGTACACGGGACACCAAGACCAGTCAGTGTTCAAACCTAACCAATTCCCTCGACTAATAGAGTTGTGTATTTAAATCCAACAAATCACAGGAGACCATAAAGCTTTTTTTTCAAGACCAAACCAATCTCACACTAGACTAATATAGCTTTTTATTCAGACCAAACCAACCACACAAGACTCATAAAGTTTTTATTCATACCTTACCTATCAGACTAAACTCACAGAGCATCTCATTCCCCTCCTCAACCCCGCTCTCCTTTCCTCTCCTCCTATTCTCTCCTCTCCTCTCCTGTTCTCTCCTCTACTCCCTCTCCTCTTCTCCCCTCTCCTCCCCTCTCCTCTCCTCTCCTCTCCTCCCCTCTCCTCTCCTCTCCTCCCGTCCCCTCTCCCCTCCTCATACAGATCAACTTTGAGACGGACAGCGGTCATCCTCTTGCCCAGGTGACCCTCCCTGCATCCCTGCTGACCAGTGACAGCCTGTCTGAGGCGGAGCGAGACACAGTCGACAGGATCAACTTCATGTTCTTCAGCAAGAACAACTTCTTCCAGGTAGGCTTACGATTCATACACACGGGATACAAAGCCTTCAGACTTCCCTTCACACCATCTATTCAACCTGTCCGTTTTTAACCCTAACCCTGTCAGTTTTGTATCTGTGCACCTGCTTCTGAATGTAGTCCTTGTTTCTGTCTCTCTTTCTATCTGTTTGCCCGTCTCACATGTACATCTTTCATCAATCTTACCATGATTTATCTTGGAATATGTTTGTCTTAATTTCTAAGTGTCCTGTCTTTCTTTCAGTCTTTTTCAGTCTGTCTCTTGGGCTGTGTGGCTGCATATGTGTCTCCCTTTTTATCTGGCTTTCTGACCATTTGTCTGCACATAGAATATGACCACGATTAAGAATATGACTAGTAACACACGTCTGTTTAGGGTGGTTTATGGAACATACATCGCAGCAGCCTTGTTGTAGATGATGTATATTTGAGCTTGTTTATCCATCCTGGTTGTGATTAGTGTGTATATGAGTTTGCCTCACCATCCTGATCGTAGTTGTTGTGTATCTGTGCTCGTCTACCAATCCTGGTTGTGGTTGTGTTCCAGGGGGAGCAGGACGGTCTCTCTCTGAACAGCTACGTGGTGGCGAGCAGCGTGGGAAACCAGTCCATCAGCAACCTGCCGGAGCCCATAGAAATACACATCACACACCTGTTCTACCAGGTAGAGATACAGTCACACACCTGTTCTACCAGGTAGAGATACAGTCACACACCTGTTCTACCAGGTAGAGATACAGTCACACACCTGTTCTACCAGGTAGAGATACAGTCACACACCTGTTCTACCAGGTAGAGATACAGTCACACACCTGTTATACTAGGTAGAGATACAGTCACACACCTGTTCTACCAAGTAGAGATACAGTCACACACTTCCTATACCAGGTAGAGATACAGTCAAACCTGTTAGACCAGGTAGACATACAGTCACACCTGTTCTACCAGGTAGAGATACAAGCACACAGATGCTATACCAGGAGGATGTGTGTGTGTGTGTGTGTGTGTGTGTGTGTGTGTGTGTGTGTGTGTGTGTGTGTGTGTGTGTGTGTGTG
>NC_044068.1:17567082-17604582 GCF_902167405.1 Gadus morhua
AGAAATAATCATCTAGACCACAAACAAGAACCACAACACCGCATGACTAATAGATCGAAGACATATGAGAAAGACATCTCTATTTATTGGGAGGGAAGTCTGTTTGATGTAGATCCATTGTATGAAAGTTAGTTTAGTACACACTGCACGAAAGAAAAGCAAACCGAAGAGGGTGGTGCACTGCAGTGGAGGCATCGGCCTCAGGGGGTGGTCCTGTTGGGAAGGTTATACTGAGACTGTGTGTGTGTGTGTGTGTGTGTGTGTGTGTGTGTGTGTGTGTGTGTGTGTGTGTGTGTGTGTGTGTGTGTGTGTGTGTGTGTGTGTGTGTGTGTGTGTATGTGTGTGTGTGTGTGTGTGTGGGCCCCAGGTCTTCCGGCGGTGCTGGTGAGTGTGGTGGTGGCAGTGGACAGGAAGTCGTACGGCAGGCAGGAGTACGGCAGAGGAAGTCCAGGAGAGGAGACGCAGGGGTCCTCAGAGTTGTACGTCATCAGCTGATCACTGTATTGATAACATATTCTGTTGTATTTTGCCCCAATTATGATATCTATATTATGAATCTTAAAACATGAATTAGGCAATTATGCTATGAGGCTAACGATATGTAATCATTGTTACAAGTTTGTTAATGGAAATGTTCATGTTTGCCTTTGTTTGGATATGTGTGTTTGTTCCACTGTATTGATGAATGTGTGCGCTGTCTTCTGTGTGTATACGAATGGGTGTATATTTGATGTGTGTGTTTTATGCGTTTGTATACTTCTGCTTGTGTCTGCTCTCTGTGTGTTTCTGTCTGATGTGTGTGTGTGTGTGTGTGTGTGTGTGTGTGTGTGTGTGTGTGTGTGTCTGACGTATGTGTGTGTGTTTCTGTCTGATGTGTGTGTGTGTCTGACGTATGTGTGTGTGTGTGTGTCTGATGTGTGTATGTGTGTGTGTGTGTGTGTGTGTGTGTGTGTGTGTGTATTTGACGTTTTCGTCCATGTTTGTGTGTGTGTGTGTGTGTGTGTGTGTGTGTGTGTGTGTGTGTGTGTGTGTGTGTGTGTGTGTGTGTGTGTGTGTATTTGACGTTTTCGTCCACGTGTGTGTGTGTGTGTGTGTGTGTGTAGCTGCTGGATCCAGAGCCCGGTGGTGTTCTACATCACGTGCGTGGGCTACTTCTGCCTGGTGTTCCTGATGAACGTGGCCATGTTTGTGGTCGTCATGCAGCAGATCTGCGGCCGCAACGGCAAGCGCAGCAACCGCACGCTGAGGGAGGAGGTAACGCACCGTCACCTGGTTCACAACGCACCGTCACCTGGTTCACACCGTCACCTGGTTCACACCGTCACCTGGTTCACAATGCACCGTCACCTGGTTCACAATGCACCGTCACCTGGTTCACAACGCACCGTCACCTGGTTCACAACGCACCGTCACCTGGTTCACACCGTCACCTGGTTCACACCGTCACCTGGTTCACAACGCACCGTCACCTGGTTCACAACGCACGGTCACCTGGTTCACAACGCACCGTCACCTGGTTCACAATGCACCGTCACCTGGTTCACAACGCACCGTCACCTGGTTCACAACGCACCGTCACCTGGTTCACACCGTCACCTGGTTCACACCGTCACCTGGTTCACAACGCACCGTCACCTGGTTCACAACGCACCGTCACCTGGTTCACAACGCACCGTCACCTGGTTCACACCGTCACCTGGTTCACAACGCACCGTCACCTGGTTCACAACGCACCGTCACCTGGTTCACACCGTCACCTGGTTCACACCGTCACCTGGTTCACAATGCACCGTCACCTGGTTCACAACGCACCGTCACCTGGTTCACAACGCACCGTCACCTGGTTCACACCGTCACCTGGTTCACACCGTCACCTGGTTCACACCGTCACCTGGTTCCCAACGCACCGTCTCCTGCACCATCCGGGCTCACAACACACCACAGATAGCATCGCACACGCATTTCCTGAGTGCTTGCCCATTGGAATCAAATTGAACAGCTGTTGTGATTATCTGGGCTCAGCATTAGCTCAGGGCTATCAGTGAGGTGAGGGTCATCATGGGGGGCTTGCCTCGAAGCAGGGCAGACATTTTAAAGTCCTTTTACTAAACGTGTCTTTAGCGCACACCTGAGTTTGAAGTGAGCGTTCAGTGAAGGTGTGTGTGTTCCTCCCTTGTCTTCTTGGTGGTGTTGTCCCAGGTTCTGCGTAACCTGCGGAGCGTCATCAGCCTGACCTTCCTGCTTGGTATGACCTGGGGCTTCGCGCTGTTCGCCTGGGGCCCCGTCAACGTGGCCTTCATGTACCTTTTCGCCATTTTCAACTCTCTACAAGGTAACAGCAGCTGCTGCTGGCTGGCTTTGGAGCGCAGGGACATCGAGATAGTTGGTTACTTATTCATTTAACAAATTATCTTAGTTTGCTAGCTGACTAACTTGACAGGCAGCTTGTTTTGTTTACATTTGTATTTATTCACTTGTAGCTACTTTGCAATTTATACTTTACACTTTATAATCTATTATTTATATTGTTATCTGTTTTGTTTGCCCTGTTTTATCTGTTTGTCTTTACTTTAGCATTTACTTTAGCAGTTGCTTTAGTCTATTTTGGTTATCATTAGTACTTTGTATTTTCATTGTATTGTATTTTATCCTTGGTTTTCCACTGCTGCTGGGCTGACAAAATAATTTCAAGTAGTTATCTATCTATCTATCTTTTGTAGCGTTAAAGATAGTTGAGTTACTTTCTTCTTGGATTTAATTCTTTCTCGTTATGTCACCCCCCACTCTCTTCCATCTCCTTCTCTCGTACTCTTTTCCTCATACCTCTTCCATCTTTCTCAATTCTACCGTGTCTCTGCTGTCTCTCTCTTTCCCAGGTCTGTTCATCTTTGTGTTCCACTGTGCACTCAAAGAAAACGTCCAGAAGCAATGGAGAAGATACCTCTGCTGTGGCAAACTCAGACTGGCAGACAACTCAGGTAATCTGTCTATCTGTCTGTTCGTCCATCTGTCTGTTTGTCCGTCTGACATTGCAGGTGAACTGTTCTTTCACAAGCGTTTCTCACCATCAGTTCCTCCCATCGGAATGTGAAACAACAGGAACAAACACATAACAACACACATAACACGCAAATAAAATACCAAACATTTATTAAAAAGTAAGACCAAAGCATTCTTGCTAGCTCTGCAACTAATGAAAGACTGCGGCTAGCTGCTTGTCCGGGTCTGATTAGCCAGCATATGAGTTGTACAGCGGCCAATTCATAAGAACCCAGCCCACCCCACGCCGATCCCCGAACGCTCCTGATGCTCGTCTGCTGCTCTGAACCGGTTTACAAGACATCACCAGGATTCAAGATGAATGCTGTCCAAAAGAGAATTGGATTGTTGGATCAACCCACTACCACGCTAACCCTGTTACGCCAATACGCCTAGCGACCCAGGTTTGATTCCCACCGGTGGCACTATGCTACGTGTATGATGAGCTACGTGTTTGATGAGCGAGGTACTTTGTACCTCGCTCATCAAAGGTTCACGTCTCTCTTTACTGTCAGGCAGAAAAGACAAAGGAATATGGAGACATAAAGAACCGGCCCCGATGGAGAACAATACTGAACCTGGAGGTTAACCTTCAGCCAGATAAATATGTTATTAGAGATAGGAATGAGGAATGATGGGTAATCCACACACACTGAGCCGGGCTGCGGGCAGGAACAGGCTTTACCCATTGTAGGGAGCCAGGGAGACACATTTAGATTATTATTAAATATTTGTACTATTTTAAACTGTTGGAAAGTAGGCAGGATGACGACTGGAAGGAAGCAGGGAGAAGTGCGTAACATAAGTTTGGAGGGAAGGAAGGTTGGAGATAGGAAAGGATGGAAAGGAGGATAGAGGGAAAGAAAGGAAGAAAGGAAGAATGGGGAGAGGAAACTGAGAGCGATTAGGATAAAATAAAGAACGAAGGGTAAAATAAAGAAAGAAGGAGAAAAATGAAAGGAATGAAGGATTAAGTTTGAGAGTGGGGTAGCAGCCGATGGGTAGAAGAAAGGATAGACGGTAAAGGATGGAGGGAGGAGGTGGGAGGAGAACAGGAGACCCTCTCTGAGCCTGCTTTAGTGTGGGAAGAACACACACACGCACGCACACACACTTACCTCCTGCAGGGCCTCTGAAAGATCTCTCAACAGGAAGGTCAGAAGTTCAAATCCCAGGCTGCCTCGGGTTATTTACCATCTTGAATAATCACATTGGAATCAAATGTACTTTATCAGGCTCGAGTCTCTTTACCAAAGCACCTTGACTGGGATAGATCCCGGGGACCTCCGCAGGAGGCTGTGGTTGTACTGCATAGCTCCCAGTGTCTACCAGTAGGACACTGTGTTTGAACTTCCGCATACAGTCAGCATACATTATACGCTAAATGCCACTGTATGTTTTCTAAATAAATATAATATATAAATGGTGTAACTGTAACTGTTACCATTAATATAAATGTGTGTGTGTGTTTATATTTATGTGTCTCTATGCCTGTGTGTGTGTATTTCCGTGTGCGTGTGCGTGTGCTTGCGTGCGTGCGTGCGTGCGTGTGTGTGTGTGTATGTGTGTGCTTGTGTGTGTGTGTCTCTGCCTTTGTGTGTGTATGTGTTCCTCCAGACTGGAGCAAGACGCCCACTAACAACACAAAGAAAGTGAGCTCGGAGAACCTGGGGAAGTCTCTGTCCTCCAGCTCCTTCAGCTCCACCACCGCCACCTGGACCTCCAAGGCCAAGGCAACCCTCTACCCCTTCAACAAGAGACACAGCAACACAGGTACACACACACACACACACCCGTCAACAAGAGACACAGCAACACAGGTAGACACACACACACACACACACACACACAAACACACACACACACACACACCCTTCAACCAGAGACACAGCAACACAGGTACACACACACACACACACACACACACACACACACACACACACACACACACACACACACCCTTCAACAAGAGACACAGCAACACAGGTACACACACACACACACACATCCTTCAACAAGAGACACAGCAACACAGGTACACACACACACACACACACACACACACACACACACACACACACACACACACACCCTTCAACAAGAGACACAGCAACACAGGTACACACACACACACACACACACCCTTCAACAAGAGACACAGCAACACAGGTACACACACACACACACACACACATACACACACACACACACACACCCTTCAACAAGAGACACAACAACAAAGGTACACACACACACACACACACACACACACACACACACACACACACCCTTCAACACGAGACACAGCAACACAGGTACACACACACACACACACAGAGGCAAAAACACACCCACACTTGCTATTTTAACCCTTAAAAATAGACACGCAGCACAGGTATAACACACAAACACCATACACAGACAGACACACACAAGTAACACTTCAACAAATAACACAGCAACACACATATAACACGCACACACAGACACACAAACACAACACACACCCTTAGCCCTTTGACAAGAGACACAATAACACAGGTATAAAACACACACACACACACACACACAAACACACAGACCCTGTCCCCATCAACAACAGAACAAGAAACACATGCATGCACACAAAACCACACTCACACACATATCGTTAAAACATGCTGCATGAACAGGGTGCAGATGTAAAGTGTTGATGCGCATTCCTTTCGTATTTACAACTCAGCCTCCCTACCTTCTATCTCACGGTTTCTCTATGTATCTACCTCTGTTTGGTGTGTAGAGAGCTCTTCCATCCAATAGCAGGAGCGGAGGTCCACAAGAGGTAAAGCTGATTGGCCGATTGACTTCTTGCTTCCGACGCCATTTGATCTGGCCCTGTTTCCCCAAACACGTATGGTTTCAGCCAATCGTATGGTCAACAATTCAACTTAACTGTGCAAGTCACTTCGAAAAGTGGTTAAAAGTAGCCGGATTTCCAACTCTGTTGACGTGGGTGGCAAACAACTGTTTGGGAAAGCAAGTTATGATCCGAGTGATGTGATTGGCTGGTTGCTGTGATGTCACATACCACTATGCTGCCAACCTGGGGTACTCTGGGTGGGAGGAGTCACATTTACTCTCATTGGTTTTATAATAACTACTGGCTCCGCCCGCCCAGGCCACTCTGGGTTGCCCAGCACAGCAACACCCCCCCACCAGACGCACATAAGCTAAGAATGGCTGAATAGTTCATCCTTAACCTGTGACTTTTACTTAATCGTCCTTAAACACAACATAACAGCCCTAATGTCTTGTTTGAAATTTGATTTGAATCAAAACGGTAACAACTGTGTGCCCATTGGAATTAACACAATTGGTGAGCACCACTGTGTTGTAAACAAGCTAACTGCTGTCTGACCATCTTGAAGCAGAGTGAGACTTGATCTAAATCCAGACACTTCTAGGGTTGTAATCCACATCTTGATTCGGATTGTAATCAATAGAAAAAGCAGGTGACATGATTGATGCTTTAAACGTAATGCCTGGAAGTTAATTGGTTTACAGTGAACATTAACGTCGCCATGCCAATGTTACCTGTCCTCCAAGTGCCTCGTGGCACATAGGGCCTTAAAAAAAAGTTGCATCTTTTCCTTGGCCCCCCAGAAAGAACTTATTTGCTCCTCATTCAATTCTCACTTTCATAGGCCGCTTTGGTAATGAGCCGTCTGTCTTTTATGTCTTTGTCCATGTGTCACCTGGAAAGGGGTTTAAATGGGCCTGGTGTTCCCATCGTGCTTTAATCAATGGGTTTTATTGTTGTGTTACGATTATGAACACATTGTTTCCTCAGAAACAGCACTAAGCCACGAGACTAGTACAATAACATTTCCCTTATGAAAAAACTAAATGACCCCCCCCCCCCCCCCCCCCCCCCCCCCCCCCCCCCCGCCCATGTCCAGATGGGCTTGAATTCACTTTTAATCAATTTAATATACAAATGAAAGTATCAAAACAAAGAAATTGTTTTGATGTTGTGCTTTCAGAGTTGTAATTTCCTGGACGAGCTCAAAGGTGACCTGTTTCCCAGGTGAGAGGGCCGCAGAAGAGAGTACCTTTTAGTTACCAAGAACATGCAACAATATTTGTGTCCTGAATTTTCCCTACAGGTAGGGTTGAGAACGCATTTCAATTGAGTGGTCATGTTTTCTCCAAAGATTTGGAAGGTTTCCCTGCCTAACTTACCAAAAGGAATCATTCAATCATTTTATCTAAACTACAAGGTGTACCTAGATAAATCTTGAACAAAAAGACTAAAATAAATTTTTAGAATGTTTTATAGATTGTTTCCGAAACATTCAACCAATAACTTAAGTTGCTTAAGATACAGTAGTAAAGCTTAAGTTACTACTGTAAGCTTTTCAGACGTCCGTCTTTACTTTCTGTCGTTTTCTGAGAGCCAGGCAACATGAGAGGAGTATGAATGAGTCATCAGGTCATATCAGGGGAGAGAGTTTGATAATTTGTTCCTTGTTTTTGGCCGTCATTAGCGAGGGGGTCTGCAAACACCCAAGGCCCTGGGCTGGCCTCAAGACCCTGCAGACAGATACTATTGATTTGGCTCAACCTTTTACAGCATCGAGCCTGAGTGTATAAATCCCCCATTTTACAATAAAGAGCAAACTGTTAAAAGTACTTGGGTGAAATAGTGGGACAATAAACATTTCACCAAGACAACGGACTAAATAATCGGAGTAAATAGCAAAACCTTTGAATAGTAATCTTTAGGCTATAAAATAGTGCCTCCGACCAATGGCTTGAGAAATGATAATCTCAAAGTAATACAATTTGTACTGTAGTCTGATGAATTGAGAGGGAGACGGATACAATTTATTGCTTAAATTGTCAATGGATTGGCGTATTTTATTGCACCATATGGCAATTTTTTGGGAGTTATTGCGTATAAAAAAGAAAGAAAACTTTATTTCCTGCTATCTAAATCACAGAAAACTACATTATAGCCAATGGCTATTAGGTAAAAACTGTATTTTATGCTATTGTTCACTATTACCCTTTAACCCTTGAACCCTTCATTACTGACGTATAAAGCATAAAGAAAAACAGGCATAGATTACAATGTCATGTATGCATAAAATGAATCAACTCTCTACCCACCAGAGAGTTGGCTATACTCTCTAGTGCAGGGGTCTTCAACGTTTTCCAGGCCGAGGACACCCAAACTGTGGGAGAGATGGAGTGGGGACCCCCTACTTATATATTGTATAAAATGTGTGTTTTATATTAAACTGGTCCTATCGTGCCATGTATAAATGTATATATGTATATATAATAACCGGCGTTCTGTACATAATCCCTTACATAACAGCACTCTCTCTCTCCCAACAGTCTTCGCTGCGCACTCTCATCCAAATACGTATTGTTTGCAGCGGAGGAGGGGGTAGATATAAAGACCGGATGAGAAACTGATGTCGCTGTGCTGTCCTTCTTAATTGAAGGAGCAGGCAGAGAAAAGCTCTCTCCTGCTGGGCTGTCATTAAAATCAAATAAATGAAAATGACGCTGCCGGTCCAGATGTGTCAGTTGTGCGTGTGCGCGAGAGACATACGAACATACGCTTACCACTTTTGTAAATGCCATATATACAGTACATTCGGATCGCATGATTCGAATAGATCTATTCCGATTAGAAATCGGATCAGAAGTGTCCTTGTAAACATGGCTAGTGTGTTGGATTCATGTTAATGTGTATTCAAAACATTTCGATTTGTGGAAAAAATTGCAGCATGGGAATATAAAAAAAAACACAACTTTCGCGACCCCCCTGCAGTACCTCCACGGACCCCATGTTGAAGACCTCTGCTCTAGTGGGTATAGGCTACTACAAACTGTACATTTATTTTGGAACCACGACCTGTATTTATATTTAATTATACAACGGGGGACCTAAATCCAGCGATCTGATTGGTTCCCAACTGTTGTATAATGAGCGTATACATAACTGCTATGACGCCCGATCATTTTGTGAAAGTTTGCATATCACTCCGCGCCTGGAAGTAGAAACAGTTACAAAGTAAAACATATGTTGGATGATGGAGAGCGTGTAAAGTTGTTACTCCGGGAGTGAGCAAGGCGATGGAGAGACAAACGAAAGCTTAGGCACACGGCGAGTGAACTGCTCCATAGGATAAATTGCCGGCGAACCGCTCTATCGGAGCCTTCTCTCGGAGGGACGCTGAAGTGTGTTGCATAGCGACCGTCGATGCATAGCGGCAGCCAGGAGGGACTACTTTTTGGTATTCTTTAATAAAACGGCTATTTCGACTTTCTTGGTTTCTTTTTAAATGTAGTGTGTCTATGACTTTCGTTTCGCCATAACAGTAACCGTTGTATAAAAGCAATAGATCACTTCAGTCAGTGGCATGTGCTCATTATACCACTGTGAAGGGGGTCGCCGGCCCTCCGCTGCGCGTCGGGGCCGGACAACGCCCCTTAACAGTGGTATAATGAGCACATACCACAGCCTGGCGTGATCTATTGCTTAAATATATGTTTGTATAACTGAAAATCAATCCTCACGTTACCCTTCACATTTCATTTTCTTTTTACATCAAATTAAGTTTTGGTTTGCATTTAAATTATGGTTTCGGCTGGTAGAGGTTAGAGTTTTGGGAAAAGTAAAGGTAATATTACAGCATTGACTGCCAGTTAATGCTAAAACCGTACTATCTAGCTGCTAGCTGCATGTGCAGAAGTTAATACGGCTGTCATGCATTACAGCATGACAGCATGGTGACAAATCGGTTGCTCAATATTGAAGGGATATGGATCCCATCTTCCCCCTATATATATGCACTATAAGGCCTTTTTGCATTATAATGTAAAACATGTCTGCTTTTCATTTTTTCTTTTATAAATGTTGTTATCTTAATGCTTACCTTACTTGCAGCTACTGAATTCCTAGAAATAATAAATCTACAATGCTGTACTGTACAGACAAAAAATACATTTATTTATTTTATACTACAACAATACAATTAAAACTTTTAATTATTGCTATTACTTATTTACACAATGTGATATTATGGAATACCTTGTTAAATCAAAGCTAGTATTGGTTACTATTGGCAACCAATACTAGTTAGCATTGGTCAGAAACCCTTAAAACGGAACCACAAAATAATATCAACCAAAATATCAATCAATATTATCATTATTATCGGGCGATAAGGGCGAAACTCACATTCTAATGCTAGCGCTAACATCTAGCGTCATGCACCTAGCTTGTAGCGTCTAGCCTCTCCCGTTGTCGAGCTGAGGGGAAAACCTCTTAAGCCGCAAACCCTTGGCAGCCAAGCACGCAATAATTGGAACAGCTTCACCGTTGTCTTAGCAAATCTGGAATGCGCATTTTTGAACAAACTTGATCTTTGGATCAAGTGGAAAATTAAATCCAAACACGACTTCTTTTTGCAATTCATCTTTGTTTTTGGCCTGGCCTGTATTGTCTGGGTTTGGCTTGGCCCAGGCATGGCGAGGCTAGTGCCTGTGGAAAGAGGGTACCACACCAACTGTCCCTGTAAAAATAGGATTACTAAATATATGAATTGATTTGAGGTTCTCATCTGTTGATGAATTTTCATGTCAAGACGATCGGTAATAGGTCTTGTGTGTCTAAGTCATAGGCTTTGACGCGGCCTCACTACGTGTCCGCTCGCTATCCATTGACTTTATGCAATAAGCAGCTGTGATCAATCCCAAGCAACAGGCTATCAATGAAAATAGAAAGTACTCGATTTTGGCTTGTTTTTGGCTTGTTAACCAAAGCTTGAAGTACCTCATAGCTATCCCTTGTGCCAATATTTGGCTACATGACTATATTTACCATAATAAGTAAAAACTTAATTATGTTCTATTTTTTTCATTTCAGAAAAAACATCAGATATTTTGATAATATTTGGACCACCAAACTACAACTATCCCAGTTTTTCATTTCAGAAAAGTGGTCATGTTACCGTGGAATTCTGTGGGATGAGACCTCCGTTCATTCTCCACATCAGGGGTCAAGGGTCAGAGGTCAGAAGGTGAAGTCAGAGAAGGTGTAGGGACAGGATGTCTATAAAAGGCACCCATTTCTCTAATCTTGATTATACATTTCGGCTTCAATAACCTCTACCCCAATGACACCATTGCAGTAAGGAGCTAGTAAAAAAATGTTTGGCACGTTGTATTACAGTACACACAATAGTATTCAGGTAGTAGTACTATGTGGACCAAATCCAAAACAGATCTTTGAAAAGTGTTTTTCATTCATTTGAAAAAAATGACCAAAGCTTAGAAAATTCTGCAAAACAATGAAACGTTCCAGAAAAACAAGGAAACATAAAAAGGTAGAAGCCATAATATTTGCCTGAAAATAAATCCAACATTATCATAGCATGCTAAAACCCAAGTCGCTGTATTCATTAGAAATGGTGCGGTCCAAACTCCCTGTACAAAATACTATAAATCACACTTGCTATGGAATATCTGGTGGCACAAAAGTGTATTTTTTTTGGGCTGAAGTCCTGAAAATATTGTCGATGCATTCCGTTAAAGTAAAGACTATTTTCCTAACATGAACACCAGGAAATGTGTTATTTTTGAAGTGTAGAGTTCCCAGAAAGAAGAGGATTGTGGGAGTTGCTGTTTTATGTTTCTGACGAGGCTGCATGCTAAGCTACTACTACTATAATATCTCGTACAAAGATGCAGTTTCGGATTTTCGTTCAAGAAAATCCAAACACACCATTAGAAGATCTCACCCCATTGTTTTGTTGTTGTTTTTTCGATTGAGAGAAACAAGACAACCCTTATGCATCCATGCAAAGTCACGCACAAAGTCACACAAAGGAGCCTAGTACCTGATTTGGTACCGAAGGCGGATTGCACACGTCGGCACAAAAATCTAAAGTGAGATGATTTTTGTGTGTTGGTATTTCTGCATGAGGTGATTTTTCAGCTTGTCATTTAAAAGTTGCCATGTTTTTATATTGCAAGTTGTAGAGTATAACGCCTCTCTCTCTCTCTCTCTCTCTCTCCCTCTCTCTCTCTCTCTCTCTCTCTCTCTCTCTCTCTCTCTCTCTCTCTCCTTCTCTCTGTCTCTCCTGTCTCCTCTCTTGCGGACTACCAGGTAAAGGTTTCTACAACCAGGCTAGCCCCAAGTGTGCGTCCTCCTGCTCCTCATCCTCCGAGGCGGAGACACCCCCCTCGTCCTCCTCCAACTCCATCCTGCCCGTCAGCCAGATGATAGACAAGGTCAAAGGTTACTGCTCTACTCGCTCAGACAACTTCTACAAGAACATCATCCTGTCTGACAGCTTCAGCAACAGCACCAAGTTCTGAAGCTTTTGCAAGACTCTCTCTCTCTCTCTCTCTCTCTCTCTCTCTCTCTCTCTCTCTCTCTCTCTCTCTCTCTCTCTCTCTCACTCTCTCTCACTCTCTCTCACTCTCACTCTCACTCTCACTCTCACTCTCACTCTCACTCACTCTCATTCTCTGACCTTGTTTAATCCTGTGTACCAATCCTGAGGTTCCGCAAAACAGTCTCAGAATGTGCAGCTCAAATTGTTTTGTTTTTTTCATCAACCGTTTTGTTGGCGGCATTTTCATGAAAGTTCTGGAATGTAAAGCACCTCTTGCTTCCCATTGGCTGACACAGCCAGCAAGCAATTTTGATATATTCGATATTTGCCATGTTTTTATATTTTTCCCCTACAGTTCAGACTCCGGCCCTGGTAGTTTTTTGCGGTGTGACAATCAAAATGTCTTACGTTTTGACTTACTGAGTTCACCTGAATCCAAGAAAAAATACCAAAACCAAACATTAGGCCTATAAAGTTGTATTTGGACCTAGCCCTGCTTCAAATATGTATTAATTCGGCAAGCATCTATTTTTAGTTGTAGTGAATAAGGACAACATAATCTCAGATCAGTAGCAGTCCTATTGTGTTTTAGCAGAACTTCTGGGGGAGAAGGCACAGAGCCTGGGCCAAATCAAGGGGCAAAGATACACCTTTTTTCCTGTTTCATAACCGAAATATTCTATTGAAGAAAACTCAGATTGCAGCAACATGATTGGTTGATACAAATATAAAGTATATATATATAGTATATAAAGTACAGAAAGTGACACGCCCGTAGTCACAGATATGACCTTTTCTGCCATCAGACTTAACATTAATCTAAAATCTGATTTGAGAGACTAGGGACAATGTTACACGACTTCCAATATGTTCATATGTGTCAATTTAGAAAATACAAAGAATTATATTTGAAACATACATATTCTGTAACTTTAAGTGGTAGGAACATAGTTGTGCGGTGAATAAACATATTCACTGCGGAAAAACCTCAGACATGGACAGCCCATGGCCTCATCTCTCTGATGTCCTCCAACCAATTCTCTCTGAAACTCTGGTTCGGAACCCCTGTAGTGATTTCTCACAACTGGAGGTTGTCATGAATACTTCAGCCTTATCCTGAACCTCAGCTTTACCCAGGCTTCACCTCACAGAGGAATTTCTTGAGCAACTTTCAGATTTGACCTTCCTAGTCACCAGCTCTTAGTGAGGGTCATCAGATGGGATGCAATTCAACATTATTAATTTATTTTACATTTGAATTACTTCCTTCATTGAATAATGTAATAGTTGCCACCCATGCCATTTAACAGCGCTAAACGTAACCCCCGACAGACTATCTCAATACAGTGTCATTGTTATGTAAAAATGAGCCTTATATATCAAGCACAATCTGTTGATGCAATCCTTCCCAGACTTTAAGTGACTTACCTGGGATTTAAACGGACCATAAAGTTAAAGTTATGTTTGTTGGTAAAGGATATGTAAAAAGTATTTACGATCGCATAAAGTTTTTCTTGGAATCCACTGTTGTTCTCTATCATCCCCATTGGTGGTCAGTTGGGGCGGGGGGGCTGTTCAGGCAGCTTTCAGAGAAGAAACCAGCGGGGAAATAAATGACAGATAAGATAGATAAGTAGTTTGCTAATCACTCAAATGTTTTTCATTATTTTCCCTCTATCTAAATACTGTGAGGTTTAATGTCAAAACTGGTCATGTGCAAAGCCACAATTTGTGTAAATATCTTATTTTAAGTGCCTTCTTTCTTCATTACCTTATATGTGCCTGGATGGTTGTTGCCGTTTTTTTACATTTCCATTTATAATACAATGTGATGCAGTAGAGCAGTGGATGGGTCTTCTGCTAGCTTTAGAGCGAGCCCAAAGGTTCACTGCTAGCCAAATGTATGTCCCTAGCACCGCCATTTTTGGTATTTTGTGGTTTGTGGTTTTTTCTGCTAGCAAGTGCATTCTGCTCTATTATTCACATCCATTGTAGCTAGTATTTTTTTCACAAAGGGAAGTAATATTATACTTTTTTATTTTATTTCTCAAACATACTTGACTGTCCTACAGATTTCCATACACATGACTACTGATAATCTTTGTAGAAACACAATGTTGTTCTTTGGTCCAACTTTACTTTCTTTGTTGTTAATGTTTATGTTTTGTCCATCACAATATCACTCTGCTACATAAGATATAAGGTATTTTCATTGATTCAAATATTTTGAAGCAAATCATTCGTCATTCACAGTTTCCCGCTCTATGAATCACAATTGTAGATGGAAAAAATAAATGTATATCTTCAGTGTTTAATTAAATGTGTTTTGTTTGTTTTGTTGCTTCATAAAAAAGGGACAATAATTATAATTATTTGAAAAAGGCTCCTTTTTTTAACAAATGTTCATCAGTTATTTGCTTTATATGCTATACTCTGTAAAAATGATATCTGAAAAGTGCTTTCTTTCTTTACCGTAAAAGTCTTGATATGTTTGTGAAACTGTTTTTGGAAGCTATAAAGGAGTCATGTCATGGTTGCTGTGCTCTCCTTTTTATTGACTTGTTTTTGTTTTGCATATCAATGATCTAATAACTAAAGACTGAGCTAAGCCAGAGGGAAAGCCATCAAGCTTGTTACACGGACCCAGATCAGACGGGCAGAGGGACTGATTTATACCAGACTCCCATTGCATGCCATTTATATTGTGCAGAAAATATGTTATACATTATTATTACTAAGTTAATAAAGTGAGTTAGGACACCTTCTTCAATACAGTATTTCCCCTTTTGAGACTTCAAAAAAAGTATCTTAGTATACCAGTTCAATTGAAAGCATGAAGCGATGCATTTATATTTTTGGAAAGAGAAAACAACCTCTTTTGATGAGTGAACGTTTTTTAATGTTTGTTCATGTTGCCGTCCGGCCACCCACTTGATGCTCGCGACCCACAGTTTAAAAAAAACAGAGTCTGTTCCTATTCATATGAGGATTATAAATATGAATTAGTATACTATTACGTTAAATGCCAGGACATTTATAAAGTAATCCTCTAAATGAGGTACTTGGGCGGAGAACCACCTGTCAGCCGTCATCGAGGCTCTGTTGTGCAGAGCTCAGGGTATATGTACAGCTCTCCAGACCCACTCTGGCTTGGCCTGGGTTCACTTGTCATCGTCGTCTCCAGGCAACAGCACAACACAGAACACCATGTACCCCCTCCCTGTGGCCCAGAAGGTTGAAGGAATGACTACTTTTCTTTTAGGAGAACCAAACCCAAACCCCAGATGTACACTGTTTTGTATTAGACGGCTCCCAGTATAGCTTAAAACCAGTGCTATGGCAAGCTTAACCTTGCATTGGCTGTGATGGTTACCTGGTCACCCACTGATTTGAAGGGGGCGTTTACAGGGGAGCAGGCAACATTTTTTTCATCTTTGGTTCGTCTTTGAATATGCCCACACATTACATTGCTTCCATTACAATCATGGGGATGTGAATCCAGTGCATCAGGCCAATTTGGGGGGTGATTTAACTTTTTTACCGAATTGAGTTTATATACTGAATTCACTAGGATGCTACAATTCAGCCACAAACTAATTAGCCATTGCAAAAATAAACCACGTGTTGAACCTTGACCACTCTGCGAGACTTACCTAGCCCGGACATCACCATACCAGAGGCAATCATCAGAAACCACCCTTCATCAGAGTGTGTGTGTGTGTGTGTTTGAGTTCAAACGACCATGTTCATTGACTCCCCAATAAAGTGACATCATGGTTTGTTTGTTTACACGTGACATCAAACCGGGGCTCTCCACTGTCTTTGACATGTCTGTATTTGGACATGCATTGTTTTGGACTAACGCTGTCATCTGGAGACCATATGATTAACATAAAAGATGGAAAGAAACAGCCTGTCCGGGAGCATTTGGTCATGTATGGATTGATTTGGACTAATGCTGTCACCTGGAGACCATATGATAAATCCTGGGATATTGACATGATGGATACAAACCAAGATGAAATGATTGGAACTAAAAGAAAACTGTAGTGGTCTTTTCGTGAGCAAGTATTTTGAAAGCAGTTTTGTTTATTTTGTTTTACCAGAGTGTCATGAGATGATTGTATTCATGCAGATGCAACATCTCAATTTTAATTTAACTGAGCATTTGGCAGCACAAGATGTGTGGACTGCGATAAGCAATCCAAGCCATATTTAAAAAAAGAGTTAGTAGGAAACTCACTGGGAAATTATTATTTAATCTGTGAGCCACACTTCCATGGACGGATTTACACTCTACGGGACCCCTTGGCCCCCCTCCATCCCATTTTACCATTCCCGCTGACAACTATGAGGACCCCAAGAAATACCTCACGTTGATACGCACGACTTCACTCTGTCTCAGGCGCCGGCCTAAGACAACCGCAGATGTTCTCGTCAGCAGCCTGGAGCTGGATCAACATATTGTTGGATCGTTATCTGGCTTCTAAATCTTACAATGGGATTAGGCTTGGATGGGGTTTTTGTACTCCAACTCTGGAGGACAAACTGTGTTTGGACAAGTATTCCTTCTACGGAGAAGGAATTTGGACTGGAGTCTGGATGCTCCGGTTCATCTCCAGTCAGACTGGGTGCCCTGCTCCCACTCAATAAGTTCCCCCTCTGTTCTCCGGCCCATTGACCTGTCAAAATCAAATCTATGGTAAAATGGACAACCTTCCCCTTCTACCTCTCTGTATCCCTTCCTTCAAAGTCTACTCTGACATTCCCTTAACAGGCCAGGTGCTCTCACTAAGAGATTGACAGAAGACTCCACCTAATCCTCCCATTCCTCCGTCTGAGTAGTTCCTCACACTCGTCAAACACAATGCCGGAGATGTGGTGGTGGTTAGAGCGTGCGTTCGAGGCTGGTCCACGTGCCAGCACTCTGATGAGCGTCTCAGGTGTTCACTGTCTGGTCTCAGCCTCTATTGACCCTGGGTGGAGCCGTGCCTGAAGGCCGGCTGTCCGGTCGGGCTTTGTGGCTTGGAAAGAGGCTCAATTGGTAGGCTTAGGACAACGGTACTCTCCGCATACTAGGGAGCTTTGTCCAGATTGACTGTTACATAGAGACTGAGACTGAGTTTAAGTTTCTAATGGTTTGGATAGCTGCCATTAAGGTGTGCTTTGCTTGTTTCAACGATGAAACATCACATCATTTGAAGATCATTTGAGTGTTATTTATAATAATATAATTTACCTTTACCGTTGCTTCATAGTTGTTGTTGAATATTCGCGTACTTAGGCGGGCTCCCCCACCTAAGTACTTCCGCTCAATTTTGATTCCCCATCAGTACTAGTTCTGGGTCTGCGGTACAGAGTGGCGAAGTCGCGTCTCTGCCGGTAGAGCCAATGGGACCCATGAGATCGAAAAATATGAATGGGTTTCAATGGAGAGAAAGTAATTATCTTCTTGTCCCAGTCTTTATACACCCCGGATTACACATATGTTGTTTGTGGATTTAAATGATAATTTTTCATTTCATGTCTGTTTATTGTGCAATTGTTCAGTTAAAGGCTGTAGAGAAAACACAATGAGAAAGACTACACGTCTCGTATGTGACGTCACACTCCCTGTGACTGGCGTGGACAAGAACGACAATCTTCCCATCGGCATAACTGAAACTCTCCACATGCCCCGACTTATAATGGCAGAGAACAGCTGTAGTTCACAAAGCGGCCTCTCACACAACCTAACATTATCAAACTTCTTCGCAATTTTTTTTCGTTTTCTTTGGATGAATTGAATTTCAATTGGAAGAATTGAAACCCAATCATATTTTTCGTTCTCATAGGTCCCATGGGCTCTACCGAAAGGGGCATGACTTCGCCACTCTATGTTAGTTGGTTTTCTCCTTCCAATTTTTCTGCATCCAACCCTTTTAAAAAGAATGAACTATTCAGTGGCTGACAACAATGATAATAGGCGAGTTTCAGATCGTCTGCATTTGCGCGCATGCATGCACGACACTTGAGAACATCCGCCGGAACTATTCAGAAATATGTCAAGTTCCCACAACGTCAAGTCGGACACAGGTGCACTTCTCGTTGTTTGAACAAGCATCGTTTTGGAGAGGGCACGCCTCTTTGAAATGGTGGTGATAATTCCAACCAACCAGGGCAACGTTTTGATATGGTGAGGGAAGTGTCTTATGTCCGAACTTATTCGAAAGCAAATACCCAGAAAAGCAGGATAAGTTGTTTTCCTAAAACTACCGTGAGTTTTGGAAGCAAGGTGACTCGTCGCAGATCCAATAGTTTAAAACTTCAACAGACACCCGCCTTCAAGTGAGGTAACGTTTTTCAATTGAGTAAGTCCAGACTCTGTGCAATTGAAATGAAGTACAAGAGTCTGGTAAGACCAGGCTAATATATCCAGGGCCGGTGAGACACCCGATTTGGTTCCGCATTGGAAATCCCCTTCCCCCTCGAAACGCCATGTTAAATGACTCCGCCCACAGGACCAACCCAGAACAACTGGATCTACGGAAAGCCAAGTGGTACAGAATGATTGACGAGTTGCGTGAGATTGCACGCGAAAACGAGATTTCCCTATTGTTTTGATCGTCTGTTCTTTAATTCAGTGTTGTTAGTCATTCTTTTTAATGTAAATTAGTTAATTGCAGTTGTAATATATCAGATCTGAGGATCTGTTGATTTGTTTATAATATTGAATAAATAAAAACCTGTTGTTGAATTGTTATTGTGTCTATGCAACAGTTCAAATTGTCGATCATCACAATGACAATCATGTAGGCCTATAGCTTATTTTATGGGCATGTCGTGCAACAGATAATAAGTAATGGGTAGGCGTACCTCAGCTTTCAGGAAACAATGTTTTGTGTTCAGTGAATGGATCATTGATTTGTGTGAAATCATGAAAGAATAGGCATTTTGTGCTGCTTAGTTCTTTTAAAATTGTATAAATCATAAGGAACTAATAATGAAATGACTCTGAAATCTTGGTTGGACTCTGCTCTTGTCTGTTTGTCCGATCGATGCAATATAATAATATAATTGTAGTGCGTATACTGTAATTTTAGCCTAATTGAAGAGGGCGTTTAACCAATTCCGATGGGTGAGAAGTGTGTAAATGATGGTGGCAAGGCTGTACATGATCTGGGAAACGTGTTTATCACATGAATTTATGTTGGATTCGTGGAAATGGAAAAACTCATGTATACCGAGCTGCTATACTACAAAAGTGATGGCTCATATCCCCCAGGTATTTCTAAGGAGCAGAAATATATCATTCGAAGGAGCTCCGCCTGTTTCCTTCTGGATGATAAGCCATGGTAACGCTATGCCTACCTCCAAAATAATTCCCTGATCAATAGCTCATCAGAATAAAGGACGTGTTTCTTGCAGGCTACTGACAACAACCTTGTTTCAATAGGTGATACAATGTATTACATATCTTTGAAAAACGAAATGGAGGTGTGCAAGAAAGTTGTGGTTGGCGCGGAGGAGGCCAATCAGATATTTTGGGACTTCCAAGCCAGTGCCCATGGAGACCACTGTGGAACCCAAAAAAACTAATATTCAGTCACCGCAAGGTTTTACTTGCCTTGAATGGGAGTTGACTTGGATGAATGGGTAAATGGAATTATTTGATTTGAGTGTATAATATATTGAGCGTAGATTGTCTTGCTTCCTGGACTGCATTTCCCATGCCTGCTTTTGAACCATCAGGTTTCACAGTGTGCTAAATGCCAATACACCAGGCTCTCCATTAAAAAGGAGCCAGAATATATGCCAATCTATGCATGTACTAAGCCTTTCATTTTACTGAATACTTGTAAACAACAACCATGCTTATTTTGTGATAACAATGATATACATTGTGTGATTTTCAGGTTAACCGTCCACTGGAGTTAGTTGGAGAAAGGACACCTGATCCTTCATGTTCACCTCTCTCTGAACTTTGTAAGTACAACTAATTGCGGTTTTTGCCATTAGGAAGTCTAGACCTAGAAATTCCGGATACAACTGTTCAACTATAATTTGAGAAAGGCAAAGAACTTCTCTTGTTTAATTTTGTTGTACAGTATCCATAATAGCACTTTTTTTTGTAGTTTGAGTGTATAGTTAATCCAGTATATGGGCCATAAATTGCACACATAAAAGTGTCCTTACTTTGTGCTTAAGAGCTTTTGCAGTTTATGGAGTTCATCTATTGTCATAATTTGCTAAATATACTTTAACATTCTTTGTAGCATTTTTGTATGTGTAATTTATTAGACTTGATCCAATCGTCAAATCCCGAAGGCTGGCAAGCGTTAGTTAAACCACCCCTTCCCCCCCAACATGCTGGGTCAATTTTCGGCATCATAAGGTTGAGTGATAGTCATGTCATACACCGTTTGAAAGCTTAGAATCTCAGGAATGTCCACCAATGTCAACCATTCGGTGGAATAAATATGTTTAGCAAATATGGATCAAATATATCCTAGTGTCTTAGGTCAAAATTGCCCCCCTCACCCTCCCCCTCCCTTGGTGCATTCTAATTGCATTCTAATATTACTTTATCGTCGATGTGGATATCCTTAGCAATGAGTTGGTACTTCATGTTGGGTCTTGAATAGAGAGTCCACAGAAATTGGATATAAATATTATTTAGTCTAATTATATATGCACAAGCGATCTCACACAAAGCAGCCTAATTATAGAAAACCAAAAATGTTGCAATGTTCATCCTACTGCGATTTAGGGTTAGAATTCCGCCATCTGATTTATGGTATCCACTGTGTTAGCCAGGGTCTCACGATGACGTAAAGCCCTCACACATGTCTGCAGGGGCGGGCCGTACTATTAGGCAAACCAGGCATTTGCCTGGAGCCCCAGGCCCCATAGAAGGGTTTTGGGGCCCCCAAAATGCCCCAATGCATATATTTTGTCCCCATATTTATTATTTTTATAAAAATCTCTTCACAATAGTAGCATCGGGATGTCTATTTACTCATATTTTGACGATCTTTCCGTGTGCACCCCCCTTCAGTCCGCACTACATGGACTATTCCATGTTACGCGCATCACGCTCATCACGCGTATGCAGAAATGATGTCAAATTCAAAACAGTAAGCGGTAAGAGAGAGAGAGAAATCGAGTGAGACATAAATCGAGTGAAACATGAAGCGATCTTTCGAAAGCGGGTCAGATAAAAATAAGAAGAAAGACCAAAGGCAGGACTTGCTTTCAAAGCTGCCAAAGCTATCCAGCTTTTTTACAGCCACCGCAGTGTTAGCGGGACCGTCGGCGGATCAAGAGCAGCCGTCTACGTCGTTTGCTGTCACGTTACTGCTCCTTTCATTCCAAGTGGCTCTGGCTCAGCCAGCAGCGATGCTAATGACGTGTGTCAACAAACTGACGGAGATGATGCACAACTGGTAGTGAATATTGCTCATTAGGGGTCCAAGCCAACAGGTTGGATCCCTATTGTTTTTGTAAGGATTTTTCTTATTACTATTATTATACTTCCCGCCTTGAAAGTGGGTCCACAGCCCAAACCGTAAATGGTGCACACGCGCCAATTACATGACTAGAACCAGGTCCGGCACCGCTACTCAGATAACCAAATCCAGACATGCCGGCCTCTAGGTGGCGCTATACCAAGGAGAAACACGTTTGGGGCTATAGCTCCCACACCGAACCTCCCACAGTCAAAAACTTGTACCCACATATTCACTGGAGTCTGCTGCATCTTTTGGCAAAACGTGTTTTGCCCATTTGCGTCAATAATTTTTTTTTCGCAAAATCCCGAAAACCGCTAAACTGTTTTTTCGCTACTGCTCCCACATTTCTTGACCAATCGACACCAAACTTTGCACACGACATCGTCAGACGCACACAAAAAAGCACATTTCTTGTCGCGTTGTGCCGGCGAAATGCACACTTCTTGGACCCCTGCATAACTGCTTGCAGTTCTAGTTCTCCTTCTTCCACTTCGGTTATTGAAATTGATGACAATAACGATAACAATGACTGCAAGACACATATTCTTGTGGATGACCCAGCACTCTGGCCCAAGCTGCTGTGTCTTGGGCAGGCGCACACATATTCTAGTGGATGACCAAGCACTCTGGCCCAAGGGCCGCAGATTCACAAAAGCATACTATTACATAGTAAGGGAAAATGATGAGAGGGTGAACAGGTCTTGGTTAGTCTAGTGAAAGTGCAGACCGTGTTTTTTGCTTTTGTTGTTGCCTTTTTGGAAAACAAAAACAACTGAGTGAGGAAGGATTTAAACACGGAGGAATAACCTTGCAATGCATCTAATCAACCATGAAAGGTCTGAAGAGCACAGGAAAAATACTGATAGCTGGAAGCAGCTATCAGTAGGTTTCCAGTAGGTCACAGCATATAGCTGCTGTGACCTACTGGAAACCCTCAGGTAAATGATGACATAAGGTTAACAGTCAGTGTAATGTGTCAACATAACTAATCTTATTGTTTTGTATGTTATTCTCAATTTGTAAATAGATAATTAACATTTGCATGAAAGAAGGATAGTGACTTTTGTTCATCCCTTGTATGGAGTATCTCATTATGCGACATAAGGTACAATAGACCGGTAGATGCAGGGGCCCCTAAATTACTGTTCGCCTGGAGCCCCCAAAGGGCTAAGATCGCCACTGCATGTCTGTAAGACCAATACTTCCTTGCAAACCAGCCTTACAAGCCAATGAGGCGATCACTATCAAAACGGGGCATGTATATTTTGATTGACCTCTACACCAGCAGACGGCAAGTGTCGGGGACGGGCCAAACACCGTCTCACGTGTGGGTGAGAAAACAGATGCGCAAGGGGTGTGCGTAAAGTAGCAGGTGGCGTATTTGCGCGCTCGTGTGTGTTTTTTTTTTTGTTTTTTTAGCGTGTGGTTTTAAGAACATTTTGAAAGATGGCGGGAGGGAGGGAGGGTGGGAATCATGTAAATAGTTATTTTTGTTTATTTGTACATAGTTATTGTAATTGTACTTACTTTTGTTTATTTCTACATAGTTATTGATAGTATTTTTACTATTTCAATTTTGGTGTTTTATACCATTGCAGTTTGCAGTTGCACTTTTTAGTAAAAATAATTGCCAAAACAATTTGTTTGATCTTTTTTTTGTCAAAATTGCATAGGCGGAATAGCTAATTGTGTCATTATGCCTGTCTCATTACATATCAGAACATCTGGTATGCTATCTAAATGGTTCACAAGAAAGCCCAGAGGGTAACCTTTCATTTGAGACCAAGATTATGCTTCTACATTTCTACCTTTTGTGTACAATATTCATTTTGGGTAGCCAAAGGTCTTTTTTGGATTCTCCAAAAGGACCCTCACCAAACCGAATGGACATATCATTACATAAAAGGAGCTGGAGACTTCTTCTTTTATGCTTTGTTGATCTGCTTTTACACACAGCATCACAAGATGCTGTGTGTAACACAGCATCCCAGGGCTAGGGCTCAGTAGTGTTTCCAAGGGATATGGAGTTACCAAGGGTACTACAAATAGCTTGGTTTTAGAGTTGTGTGTAACCGGCTGGAAGGAAAAACAATATTGTAGCCTTCCCAGCACTGTGTCAGTACATGATACAGTTATTCTAATAATATATATATTCTTTCCAAAGAGACCAAGCATGTGATTAGGGGTCATACTATGAAGGAGCAGTGCTCTCTAGAGTAGGCGCAGTGCAAAACCTAAAAAATGGCCAAAAATGGCCCGAAGACTAAAGGTGCGTTCACACTGAATGCGTTGCGCGTGTGAGATTACGAGCGTAACGCGCCTAACCTGATGCTTGATCAATGTGTGTCACAAAAATGGTTCAACGCGCCTACGCAGCTAGACAAGCCCACCCAGCGGAGGTGTCTCGCTTCGCCCTGAAGGGGATCATTTTCGATAATGACCGGCGACGTTCAATACGTTCTATAACACTCCGCTTATTACACGGCTACTTGCCAAAACGAAAAAATAACTTCACATGGTATTGATTAGTAGTGAAATAGTCCGCCAAAGACGTTGACGTCGCTTAGCAACCGAAGACGCTGGGGTTCACAAGTTACCGGAGTACTACCAATGCAAGTGAACGGAGCGTTCCACGGCATTGAGAAGACCCGTGCAATAAAGACCTATAATATTTCTGTTTATGGCATAGATCTCTCCTCAGATAAGGTCAAAAAAAGTTCCAAAAAAGTGAGTTAAAAATAAGCTTAATTTTTTGAACTCTGCGCGTTGGCGCGTCGGGCGCGTTATTTAGGTGCGTAAAACGCGTCTAACGCGCCTAACGCGCTGCTTTAGCACGTGTAATGCATCTACGCGCCTTTACCAATGGTTCCCTATGGAAAAATGCAGATTTTCAACGCCTCTAACACACTTCAGTGAGGCCACACCTTAAGTGGTTAATAGTTCATTTCATTTAAAATATTCTTGAACATCTTTAATTTATGTATGGAGGTTGTTTATGTATGTTTACTGTTTATGTATGTATTTAAGTTGTTTAAAATAATTCAAAAGAAAATGTTCTGAAACTTTTCTATTGTTTGTTGTCCATGCATCACACATTGTATCATTGCAACATAGTCTAGTAGAAGCAAAGTAAAGGTAAATCAGTTAATATGTGTCTTCAGTGATTAGTATAGTACTTTAGTATAGTAATGTCAATTAACAGGGGAACGCTCCGCTCGCTATGGGAACGGGGGGCGCAAAACTCAATCTCGCCTAGCTGCCTCTGTAACGTGCGCGTTTGGCTGCACCCAAGTGCACAGACTGGCGACGAGCGTGGAACAGAGTCAATAGTTTATTTCGTAGACAGGCGAGTAGTCAGACAAGCAGGGATCAGGAACCAACGGGGTAGTCAGACAGGCGGGGATCAGGAACCGGCAGGAGAGTCAGACAGGCGAGGATCAGGAACCAGAAGGAGAGTCAGACAGGCAGGGATCAGGAACCGGCAAAAGAGTCAGACAGGCGAGGATCAGGAACCAGAAGGAGAGTCAGACAGGCAGGGATCAGGAACGGCAGGAGAGTCAGACAGGCGAGGATCAGGAACCAGAAGGAGAGTCAGACAGGCAGGGATCAGGAACCGGGGGAATAGTCAGACAGGCAGGGATCAGAGAGCAGACAGGAGCAGTGGTAGGTCAGGAGTAGAATCGCGGGAAAGCACTGTGAAACACAAGAGACAATCTGGCAGGGAATGTTTTGGAGGAGAGGACTGATATAGGGGAAACACAGGTGAAGGTGGTTGGGTTAATTGGGAGTGATCAGGGTGGCAGGCAGGTGAATGAGAAAACCAGGGGCGGATCATGACAGCCTCTTTGTTCGCGGATAGGGTGGGCCGGCTCTATATATCTAAATTGATGTAACCTTTTCTCCAATTTGTACTCGTTTAACAGTCATTCCTAGGTAGGTATGGATACCAAACATAAATGATTGCATGTAGACAATGAGACCTTTAGAGGGATAAGAAAGAAGAATGAAAAAACATAAAAAGTATAGTTCTTCAGTATGGAAGCCCTAAGATGCCATCAGTTTACATCTTCATTTCAGATCTCCACTTCTTTCTGTCATTATCTGGATGGCAACAATGTCTGAGAAGCAGGGTCATGTTGATCAGTTTGCCGGCTGCTAAAATAGTATTATGCCTTGCTGGGGAACATATACACAGTGTGTATAAGTGCGCACCACCTTGGATGAAAGTTGGCAAAAAATCAAGCTCTATTGGCGGTGCAATGTAAGTGAGATTAGTGTTGTGGTGCACGACATTGCTGATCAGACACTAGGCCAGCGGAGAACCAATGGATTCAGAATGATGACGAGAGAAGCCGTTCTGCAGGGTTGCTGGTTCCTTGAGCCCTGGTGTATGAAGTGCACTCCTTTCTGTATCCAGTTGGCATACAACAGAGATGAAGTAGGGGACAAAGACGCAGACACGATCATTTTCCCAGGATAACTTCCTGTGGTCAATGGACTCATGTGTTCTCCATGGGCAAAGTGCTAGAAATCAGCAGATTGAACGATGGTGGGGATATTTACAGACACAGAACGTCGACTATTCGAGAGACCTGTTCCTGGAGTTTCCGTCAGTTGGTGAATTCAATGGCGATATGGTTGACATCGGTCTCGTTCAATTCTGCTTCCTTAAGGTCACTCAGGTTACCTCTCCCCCACACACACACTCTCCTCTCACACACTCTCCCACTCTCTCCTGCACAAACATCAAGTGTGTGTTTTCACGCGTTTTGCAATGTATGGAAAGGTCTTGATTAGGCTGATGTGGAACACAGATAAAAGCTAATTTGAAGATGTGAGAGCTGTGTTTGTGCATGCGTTTCGTTTTACAGGAGGAGCTAGACGTTGCTGTGCAAGTAGGGAATAACCTTCGGATCCGGCCAAATAGGGATGGACTTGATTTGTATCATTGCAAACCATTCATCATGTACAATGCACAAGAGCTTTATGATCCAGTGACAGTGATAAACTGGCCTTTGGAAAACTGACATTCCTTGTGACCCAGACCTATATGAGCTTTGTCTTCAGACAACTGAGGCCATCTATCAGAGAACAGCTGTTAGATGAGTACAAAGAATCACCTAAGGTAAAAGTGCAATGAATGTTAAGTCAAAATTAACAATTCTTTATCAACTTACATTTTAGGAATAAACACGTGAAAGACTTAAGTTGTTCAACATTTTCAATGTAAAAAAATAAGAAAAGTAAAATCACGATTAAAAAATAAAATTAAAACATACAAAACAAAAACAAACATTTCCTTTGAAACATTTCCGTGTCACTACAGACTTCTGAAGCACATTGAAACATGAGAATATCTTTAAGAAGTGTGACCCTACTTGCAGCAGCTGTTTCTTGACTTAACCTCTAGTCAACTTGCAACTTTAATTTTAACACCAGTTCACCGCAATGATCTTGAAGGCATCACAATCGAAGATCACTTTTTCAACTACCTCTTCCTAATATTGTTCTTGCATATCCATTTTAGGCCATATCCATCGAACATATTCCACCTTCTATCACTGACAGAAATTCAGATCTGCAGGTGTAGGCCGCTAGCCGTCTAGCGCAGTCAGAAATTGTTGTAAGGGTAACCTGGATAGTCTTTGATGGGAAAAGGTCAGAACCTTTGCAGAACCTCAGGAAGAGTCCAATCTCATGCTGATCCATGTCTCTGAAAAATCTCAGAGGATGAGGAGAAGTTGTCCTCTCTGCTAGCGACATAGCCTTTTGGAACAAGATGGATTTTGTGAGGCTTTTTGCTTTTGGCTGAAGTTCAGCAAGGATCTTTTCCAGCATCTCACTATTCAAATACTGTAATACTTTTCAGGATTGGCTTCCAACACATTATTACTAAAGCTGGTCCTTGTACCAACTCCTTATCCGCAATTTCCTCGAACAGTTTGCACAAGTCCTGCTCTGGTGGTAGAGAGACGTGTAGTTGTGACTGCTCAGAATAGTGATGACCTCATCCATATCAGCCCAGTTAAAATCATTCAAAGCCTCTGTTAGGGGTCCTTTATAGTGGGTCTTATGTTGTAAAAAAAAATGAGTCCATTAAGTTGCAGTTTGGTAAAGGTATGGAGAGGGGTTCAAGAAGAAATGGTGAAGCCAGTTAAATGAGCAAATACTTAAATCTCTGCATCCAAGTGCCACAATGCATGAAACAGCTCTCTATCCCTGTTTTCGATAGGCATGATGCTACATGGATCTTTTATGTGCTTCCACAGGTCCCGGATGCATAAAATCTTCTCCATAAATCAATGAGAAGGTCCATCCCCTTCCAAACTCCATACTCGAATTGACCCTATTCCACCAATCAAATGTTATGTTGGCATCAAGTTTGTTATTATCTGCACATGCCTGGATCATGTCAGGGATGCATTGGGCTGAGTGAACGGTAATGGTTCTTATGTTTCCGGACTCTTGACAGAATACTGTAGTTAAGCGGACTGAATTTCAGCTGCAGAGTTGCTCATCCGGAATTGATTCATCAACATTGTTTTCCAATTCAACCAGCCACCGGAGAGGTTGATAAATCAATGTGTCAAAGGGAACATCCCCAGTGTCACCAAAGAGAATCACCACTCCGTCCAGGATGACAGGGCCGGGGGAAGACATCCCATGGAAGGTGATGGGGCCCTGGGGTGACCCGGTGGAACAGGAGGCTGCTGGAGGAAGACCAACCGGGGTCTCGGCCTATGTTATTAGACATTCCTCTGATGAATGGTCTTCGACTGATGTTGCATATAAGGCCTCTTAGGGCTCCCCCGAGCCCATAACACAAAATGTGTAATCTCAACTCATCAATGTTTCCTTTTTGTGGACTTCTGCGGCCTGAGAGAGACAGTATGGTAGACGTTGGCACATACGCGAGGTAGGAATGGCTTGTCATAGATTTTGGGTGAAGATTTAAGACCAGTGTTAACACGATGTCTCTTGTAGATTGTCAAAACAAATCCCGAACATTGTAGATGTTGGCCTACTGTGTCTTGAGAACATGAGGACTCAACCCAAGACCGCATAAGCTCATACAGTAAGAGTAGTAGGGTGTGTGCTTGTGTGTGTGTGTGTGTGTGTGTGTGTGTGTGTGTGTGTGTGTGTGTGTGTGTGTGTGTGTGTGTGTGTGTGTGTGTGTGTGTGTGTGTGTGTGTGTCGTTATGTTTTTTCTGCACACAAACATATATCTACGAAACACAGCTCTTGTACGATGAGCAGGTAATATAGGAATAACATTTGTTTTAAAATGCATCACCTTTTAATTTTAGAAGTGGAGGCAATGATTAGTCCAATCTAAATGCCTTTCTGTAAATGCAACGGTAATAGCGTAATCAATGTTTAAATGCCACAAATTTAGGTCAAATGGGACAGCGAGCAAGAATCACCCTACATTTACTGTGATTTATTATTAACTTTTTTGGACGGTTAGCTGCCAACAGCTAGTAAAACAGCTTGACCTGGGATCCGTTAAACTGTCTGACCGGCAGATGTGTCTACAGAACAGGAAATCCTTCAAAATAGCTATAGTCCCTGTGCCTGTATTTGTATGCCCTTGAGAAGTAGAAAATACATCTACAGTCTAGCTTGTTTCCGCATAGCATGTGACCTTTAAGGAACTTTTAAATAGTTCACACAGGATAACGGGCCTAGATTATTATAGATACACAAAGTGTTGAATCAAAAACAACTAACAATAAAATCTTTTAAGAAAGAACTGCAAAACATTTAATTGATATTTTAAGCATAGGTCTATTGGGGTTGTGTATCCTATATATATAATTTTTTATGTTGGATTGAAGGCAGAATCAAACTCCACAAATAACCTTGTAAGGCCTTAGTTAACAGGTGGTTGTGTCATGTGAGGTGCTCAACAGCACCTTCACACAGGTCATGCTGCATTCATTATAGGTACTGTAAGTAATGTCCTTATTTGGCTAACAGGTTTGTCTGTTTAACAGGTTAGCCCCCTCTCCCTTCTCCCAATGTCACCACATGTTTTTCCACCAATCGCCACACCATTATACGTGTTTCTCCTTCCTAGCAGCTTTCTTTGTCAACCCGTGCTAATTCACTTTTCTTGTTTGGTTGTATAAGCCGTTCCTAGGAGTGCTTGAATTTATATCTTTGCATTTCACCGCAAATATCTGTCAACACTGAAATCATGCTGTCTGTCTGTAGGGAGAACGCAGGGAGCGCAGAGAGCATTATTCATGGGGTTCTCTATCCTGATTGGAACGCGAAAGTGGGAATGCTACACCAAAGCAATACTATCTGTTTCCTGCAGAGCAGAGGGAGTGGGAGACCCCGGGCCCACCAAAGGCTCTCTGTGTTAGAGATGGCTGACCGAGAGCTCCTCTGAGCGATCCCCTTCTCAGAGCACTTGGCCTTTTGCACACATTTCATACTGGCTGATGCACAAGGTTTCCAAAGGAAAGGCAGAGAGACGGTGTGTGTGTAAGATAGAGACGGGGGAAGAAAGGTAGAGAGATATAGAAAGAGAGAGAGAGAGAAAGATAAAAAAAATAGATGGAGAAAGAGGGAGCGATAGAGAGAGAGGGAGGGATGGAGATTGAGGGAGAGATGGACAAAGAGGGAGGGATGGATAGATGGAGAGATGGTTAACTAAAGATGAAGAAAGACAGTTATGGAGAGAGAGCTGTAGAGTTGAACCCGGTAAGTTCATTTGACAGAAACACATGAGAAAAAATGGAAAGAAAGAGAGAAACAGACAGAAATGCTATTCTAATCTGCAGTCCCGGGGCACTTCGATAATAGCATACATTAATAGTAATGATCACATGTGTTATCCACATGGCCCATGCCATGTCACATTGCATCATCGCTGGTGTGTGCACGGTTCCTCTGAGCTGCCAGGTAGGACAGATGGCTACCATCAGTACCCTGCTGGTCCTGCCTTAGCCACCTGGTTGTACCTGTGGCCTGATGCGCGGCCATCTTCACAGACCACCGTCGACCCCAGGGCCCCAGATGAATCAAAACCAAAACTGTTGGTTAACCGTTCAAAATCATCCGGCACCACGCAGACATCTGCGGAACATCTCACAAAGCTCTCTGGTACAGGTTAGCCACCCCTCCCCCCCGCCCCTTCTACACGGTCGGGGGCACATCGTATGTGTATTCAGGCCCGAACACATGCATACATTCAGTTTTCAAATGGGCACACACAGACAGAGAGATACAAAGTCCCACATGGCCACCACACATCCCGACATGTTAAGGTGTGTTTGTGTTCTTTCAGATGAAATCACAGCAGAGGGGTTTGTTAAAGACCTCCTATTATACTACTTTTCTGTTCTTAATTTCTTAGTAATGACTCCTATAGAGCAACCTGACACGAATCACAGCACAGAAAACCATGTAGATTTTCGGGAAACTCTTCCTCTCATCTGGGCGCTTTCAGCATCTCGGCTTCGTCCTACTCCACCCCCTCACCCCCCTCCTGCCAACCCCACTCCGTTGTGATTGGTTACCTTCCGGAAGAGCATGTTGCAGCATTACCATACATGGAAAATCCGGATTGTTCTATGTAGATAAATCCCGTTAATTTGAACAAGTGAATGGCGACCGGCATTCCTAGTGTTGAGCGCTCTGCACAGCCACCCGGTCAGCAGGGAATACGTCTAAATGCATGTTCGTCATCATTTGACACTTTAGCATGGTTAAACATGACTATAAATAAGTGTGTGTGTGTGTGTGTGTGTGCGTGTGCGTGTGCGTGCGTGCGTGCGTGCGTGCGTGCGTGCGTGCGTGCGTGCGTGCGTGTGTGCGTGTGTGTGTGTGTTGTGGGGTTCCCTCTTGGAGCAGCAGGGAGCCCCTGGGACATTCCAGCCCCAGCAGGTTTGGTTTCAGATCATTCATGGGAGGACTCCTAATCGCACACATGTAGAGTACAGGGAACATGAGGGGTCGAGAGAACAGTGTTCTGGTCCCTCCTCAGAGATCAGAAGGGGTCAAATATCTTTTGGGTGCTTTTTCCCGGGACTTTATGTTTAGGGGTCTGATGTCGGCCCGTTGCTGCCGGCGATCTGGCGCTGTGTGCGTACACAAACACGGCGGTCTCAGGTTCACGCCAGTGCGTGCCGGCCCGATATTTTGTTATTTTTGTTAGTTTTTGTCCAGTGGCTGATGACCTGACCCAAACTCACTGCAGCATTGATACCCTCGGACTACCTTCTGCATGTCTGCCGTGCAATACTGAGACACCGCTGGGGAATGGACGAATGAGGAATTCAACATTTAAAATGATATGAATTTAATTTTTAAGTATATTTATCGTTCGGCAGATGCTGTTATCCAAAGTGACTGTCTGTGTGTAATTCAGGTAGGAATTTCAACACTCTTGGGATCGAACCCAGTACCCTCCCACCATAAACGTGTTGAAATGATGAATCGTGGACGGATGGATTGATGGAGTGAGTTCTATCAGGCTGGTCGCTGCCAGCCAGGGACAGACTCTCCCTGACCAAGGGAAACAGCATTCCTAAGCACTCCCATAACCTTTATATCTAGTGTGTGATGTCAATACCACTTCATCCTCCTTACCAAACCTCCGATATGATTTGGCAGCACAACGTCTAATAAGGGAACTAGTAAGGCAACATTTTGTTATTGTTTAAATTCAGAGCCTTTCTGAAGCTGTTGTAGCTCTCTTTAACACAGCACGTTTTAATGTAAATTGCCCCTCTGGAAAATAAACTTAATTCTGACAGTTTCATAGAAAATAATTTTCTAGGCAAAAAAATCATAGAAAATAAAGATAACTTTAAATCAGGAATATGAAGATTGCAATTTATGTAAAAAATAGATCAACAAACCATTTCTATAATTCCATGAAGAAAGCAAATTTGCTTTTTTTCAATCGAGGGAGCGCGAGCATGAGAAACAGACAGGGGAGTTTGGACGAGAACACAGTATCAACACTACTGTAGCCTTTTAGTAGCATGGTTATAGCCCACCACTTTAAGATGGAAGCAAAGGAGCCGGCATTCTGACCTCATTCAGCCAGCACCTCCCAGCCCCGGGGCCTCCAGACTGGACCATCACCTCCCTGTCCCGGGGCCTCCAGACCGGACCAGCTCCTCCCAGCCCCGGGGCCTCCAGACTGGACCAGCTCCTCCCAGTCCTGGGGCCTCCAGACTGGACCAGCTCCTCCCAGTCCCGGGGCCTCCAGACTGGACCAGCTCCTCCCAGTCCCGGGGCCTCCAGACTGGACCAGCTCCTCCCAGCCCCGGGGCCTCCAGACTGGACCATCACCTCCCAGTGCCGGGGCCTCCAGACTGGACCATCACCTCCCTGTCCCGGGGCCTCCAGACTGGACCATCACCTCCCTGTCCCGGGGCCTCCAGACTGGACCAGCTCCTCCCAGCCCCGGGGCCTCCAGACTGGACCATCACCTCCCAGTGCCGGGGCCTCCAGACTGGACCAGCTCCTCCCAGTCCCGGGGCCTCCAGACTGGACCAGCACCTCCCTGGAGCCTGTGAGCCAGACCTCAAAAACAATCTGCGGTACGCATCTACTCTATATCCTGACTTATGCACTTGTGACTTATAGACTTATGTAATTCCAATATAATTTTTTTATTTCTCTTTCTCCTCAATAGCTGCATTTTACTCCATTTTTTGTTTAGTTTCTTCGAAATGTGATAATGCAGCACTTGAAGTGTCTGTAGTGAGTTCCAACGCTATCAAAGCTCTGACGATGATTGTTTTCAGACACACTTGTCCGTCAATTTGGATGAAAGCATTTGCTGAATGACTAAATGGAAAAGTAATATAAAGATCATCTGATGAAATTCCCCTTATAAGCTATTACTAATCAATTCCCTTTCCCCCCGGCCATCTGTCTTCTTGGACTCCATCCACTTCCAAAGCTGTTTCTCATTCTACTACAATTGCTGACAAACAGAGATCTGAATCTCTTGTAAGATGGTCTAGTCCGTAATTAAACGGGGGCTTCAAAGCCCCTTTTCCCAGTTCACTACTGATGTACTCATCATCATCAAGTGCCCTAGTAGCTGTGCTAATCCTGCAGGCGTTTTCAGGGAGGGTGGGAGTGAGGGGAGGGCTGGAGGGAGGGAGGGAGGGAGGGAGGGAGGGAGGGAGGGAGGGAGGGGGGGGGAGGGAGGGAGGGAGGGAGGGGGGGGGGGGGAGGGAGGGGAGGGAGGGAGGGAGGGAGGGAGGGAGGGAGGGAGGGAGGGAGGGAGGGGAGGGCGGGAGGAATTCCTTGCATGTGTCAAAATGTTGGTTTCGTCTATTTAACCCTGTGGGGAGGGAGACCCAGGTAATGAGGTGATCATTGGAAAATGACCGTACACAATGGGGGGAGGGGGGGGGAGCCTGTGGCCCTCCTGAGGTGTTATGGAAGCCTACGGTTGCTTCATTAGCGTCCTTCAGCTCGTCTGCATTGTTAGGTCTCATTTAATCTCATTATCCTCTTGACAATGCCTGATTCATTTTCCATGGAGTTCAGATCAGGCGAGATTGCTGGCCAATCAAGCATAGTAGTCCTAGTTCATTAAACCAGGTATTGCTACTTTTGGCACTGTGGGCAGGTGTTAAGACCTTCTGGAAAATGGTATCAGCATCTCAGAAGTGCGCTAAAATCCTTAAATCTTATCCTGGTACGGTTTCATCGACATTAGACTTGATTCAACACACCAACACCAGAAGATGACAGTTCTCCCCAAATCATCACTGACTGCTGTGGAAACTTCGCACTGGACTTCAAGCAACCTGGATTCTTAGCCTCTCCATTCTTCCACCTGACTCTGTGACCTTGATTTCCAAATAAAATGCAGCATTTACTTTCATCCGAAAGAGGACTCTAGATCACCGAGAGTCAGATCAGTTATTTATCTCCTTAGCCCAGGTGTGACGGCCAGGGGCCTTTGCCAGGGTCTTTATGTTTAGGGGTCTGATGTCGGCCCGTTGCTGCCGGCGATCTGGTGCTGTGTGCGTACACAAACACGGCAGCGTTTTATTGTTTTTTTTTATGTGTGTTTTATTGTTGTCCTTCAGTGTCCTGGTTCCTGCCTGGTTCGAGCTCGGCAATTGGGAGTAGCTCTGGTCTCCAGGATTGCATAAAGCTGTCCACCTAGACAGTCAATGTTGGCTTGGTCCTGGCTCCCGTCTTATGTTGGGAGCCCAGTTAGGTCTAGCTTCCATTATATGATCTTGTGGTTACATCTTGATATTGAGTTCTGTTTGTCAAGTAAAATACCTATCATTTGTTTAATCCCTCATGAGACATTTCCTTAAATGTTATGATCGCAGAGCTCGATCATAACAAAGGTAAGTCACTTCTGACGTTGTCTCTGGTCCAGGAGTGGCTTGACACAGGGAATGTCTCAGTTGTAGCCCATGTCCTGGATACGTCTGTGTGTTATGGCTCTTGATACACTGACTCCTGCCTCAGTCCGATCTTTCTGGACTGAGGCTTCCTCTTTTTGAGTGGCCTTTGCTTGACAATCGACTCAGGGCTGAGTCCTGAAATCCATTTAAAGGCTCAGGAAATCTTTGCAGGTGCTTTGAGTAATTAGCTGATTAGAGAGTCACACCTTGAGTCTACATTACTGAACTTCTGCACAATATCCAAATTTTCTGATATTCTGAATTTCATGAGTTGGAAGCCACAATAATCCCCCCCAAAAAAGATTGCTTGAAATGTTTAACTTTAGGTTTAATTAATCTACATAATAAATGAGTGAAATTATTGAGAGGCCTAATGGCCTGAGGAAGAATGTTTCTGAGTCAGGTAGTCCGTACTCAAATTCTCGGGACACATCTACCAGCCGGCCGCAATGTGGAGTCCACAGCCTGGGGGGGAGGGGGCTCTGGTCTACAGCCTGGGGGGGAAGGGGCTCTGGTCTATAGCCTGGGGGGTGTCTGGTCTATAGCCTTTTGACAGAGCGCACAGATCCACAATGCATTGCGCGTCCGTCCCCATTCAAGGTCAATGGGGATCAGTCAACGGACGGAGGCAGTGGGCACGAGGCGTTATGGTCAGCAGTGGAGCAGCTGCCACACCAGGCAGCTAGCGGTGATGCAGCCAGAGAGGATGCTTTCGGTGGTGCCCCTGTAATCTCTGAGGGTTTTGGCACCACAGACACCTATAGAGCCTCCTCAGGGAGTACAGACGCTTCTGGATCACCTCGACGAACACAGCGAGGGACCTGAAGGTCTCTATCTACCTCAGCGTCCTCGAGGTGTACGGGGTCATGACCGTGGGATTTATGTCATGACATGTTTCACGTTGTCACGTTTAAGTCTGGGTTTGAGTCCATGCTAAAGCGGTTTAATTACTTTCTCTGACCTCACTTTGTTGAGTTATGCTCTCAAGACAGCACCACACGGGGACTTTTTAATAACAAAAACACCTGTGGCAGATTTATCCCTTCTCTATCCCCCACTCATTCATCTTTTCTGCCTCCTCCTCTTGCCCTGTACCCTCCAGCCCTCTCTCTCCTTGTGTTTTTAACACATTTGACCTGTCTCACGGCCCCTCCTCCATCATCATCATCATCATCATCATCATCATCATCATCATCATCATCATCATCATCATCATCGTCCTCCCCTCGCCTTCCCAGCTCTCAGTTGCTACAAGGCCCCTGCGAGCCAACAGGCTGCCGTTTGGAGTTTTACTCTGCCCTTTAATTAGCCAAACTGTCACCCAGGGTTGGCTGCACGGGGGTGTCCGCCGCACGCAGACGGCCGCAGACTCGTGTGGATGCCTTCCGCACATTCCTAAGACACTGTGGTACCGTGTAGCACGTTACGACTCTGTTTGGGCCTTGCTACATACTCCCATCACTGCCATTGCCTATTCTCTGCTAATATAAGTGAGACAATAATTCCATGCAAGGCTATGCCAAAATAAGCTAGTATAAACGTGTTATGAAACAGCCTTGTTAATGCAGGCTATGTAGGCTTCCCATGAGGTTAAGGGAAGTCCCGATGTGTTTTGGTGGAAACCCAACTTATAAACCCTTCAGAAGTAGATCTGTCCCAGATGTGTGTTTTGGGGGGCACTTTGATGAAACATCAGTCACATTAAGCACCAACCAACCAGAGCGGGTCTCTCCTGGGTTAAGGGTAAACCTGGGAGCCACCAACGGACCCGTTGTTAAGGTCTGAACGAGATCAAATACAGGAACAGGCCTTAACTTTGCATGGCTTCCCCTGTCATCTTTTATTCAAGCTATTTTGGCCATCTGACCCAAAATAGTATCTTTTAACACTCGTTGTAGACGGGTTTAGACTTTCATTATCCTCATTTGAGGGGACTAATTATAATGTATCGACTAATGGTAATGTTTGGCCAACTTTACTGCTATACTCACATACATTCACACTTCAAACGACTCCTCTGTGTTCAGTTAAAAGTGGTTGTAGATGAAGTGCCTTGCTCGGCAGGGGAAGGTCAGACTCCCAAGGGTTTGAACATATGACCTTTTTTTCAAAAGGTCCAACAGTATCAAACACCTCATGATCTCTTTCTCAAGGGTGCCCACA